>NW_018404539.1:413654-429367 GCF_002113885.1 Mizuhopecten yessoensis
TTTCATATGAAATTAATATACGAGTTCAATAAATTCAATATAACATGAACACGAGTGTTAGATTCTATTTATTATATAATTCGAGAAACCTACCTACATAAGTGGTTTCAATACTAACGTCTCTATATGCAATGACGACGAGAAAGGACGCATCACATATACTAATTTGAGAGCATGTTCCGCTAACAAAAGTAGTCCGCAGAATTTTATCAGAATAATAAATGGCCAACAGTTTTACTTTTAACGATCATTTTAATTGTGATAACAATTGAAATAATAAAAGTTTACAAAATATGACTTCCTTTTTTTCGCTTCGGAAAAAAGCTGGGTTTTTTTCATCGGTGATGTCATGAACAGTGTAAGAGCGCGCGCACTGTGAAGGTCGTCGGAAACCGAAAACACATGTGTTGGATATTAGGCCTACTGAGAATCACTGTCACTTTCTATAACACGGGAGCGTTTTTTCAGAAGAGGTCCTTGGTAAACATGAACTTGTATGTTTCCTCCTGTGACAGCACCTGAAAAGATACTTTGGAAACCGCCCTGGACCCTGACAACAGAGGAAGTTGACTGGTTACACGCCATTGATTGTTGTGTCAGTGATGTTGTGTTGCATCCGGTCTCAGGTGCTGTTGGATTTCCGTGCAGTATTTTGGAGATTTCTTTGTGTTGATTCGTGTTGATGTGTGAATAATTATTAATAGAAGAAATGTTTCGGTGACCAGAAATTTGCATTATATGGTTAGCGGGGATGTTATTATCGTTCAATTTCTGGACAAGATATTTCCTCGCACTGTGATTTGACAAGTGTTTGTCAGTTTGGATTCCTGCTCCCTTTATGGCACGTTGCATCATGGATTTTAGCTTGTTGATACCAACGGGTTGGCGCTTGAACCAAGTCTCATGACTTCCAGGTGAGCTTTTTGTTGTAGTAGCTATATAAAATGGATCTGATCCTTTACAGTAAGTCGTAGGTCTCATATCTGCATAGCATTTGTAAACATGAACAGGACACCTTTCGGGATTTTCAGTGTTTGCCCACAATTTTGGTTTTACTTTGCGTACATCACGGGTGTTCTCCCCTGTCCTGGTTTTTGTTTGTCTAGATATTCATGTCTGTCAGTGTGGTTTTGTAGTGTAACGTCCCCCCAGCACATATCACATAGTAGTAGTGCTTCGGAATACGACCTAGTTCCCACGGTGTCGCGCGCTCATTTGCATCTTTATTGCACACGTTCAATATCAATTTTATTGCACCCCTTTATTGCACTGCAGAAGCCTTATATTATATAATAAATAAGTCTAATGTACCAATAGACACGTCTAATGTACCAATAGGAAACGTCTAATGTACCAATAGACACGTCGAATGTACCAATAGATATGTCTAATGTACCAATAGACACGTCGAATGTACCAATAGACACGTCTAATGTACCAATAAACACGTCTAATGTACCAATATATAAGTCTAATGTACCAATAGACACGTCTAATGTACCAATAGACACGTCGAATGTACCAATAGACACGTATAATGTACCAATATATAAGTCTAATGTACCGGTAGACACGTCGAATGTACAAATAGACACGTCTAATGTACCAAAAGATACGTCGAATGTACCAATAGACACGTCTAATGTACCAATAGATATGTCTAATGTACCAATAGACATGTCTAATGTACCAATAGACACGTCGAATGTACCGATAGGACACGTCTAATGTACCAATAGATACCTCTAATGTAACCAATATATACCTCTAATGTACCAATATATAAGGCTAATGTGCCAATATATAAGTCTAATGTACCAATATATAAGTCTAATGTACCAATAGAACACGTCTAATGTACCAATAGACACGTCGAATGTACCAATAGGACACGTCTAATGTACCAATAGATACCTCTAATGTAACCAATATATACCTCTAATGTACCAATATATAAGTCTAATGTACCAATATATAAGTCTAATGTACCAATATATAAGTCAAATGTACCAATAGAACACGTCTAATGTACCAATATACACGTATAATGTACCAATAGGACACGTCTAATGTACCAATAGACACGTCGAATGTACCAACAGGACACGTATAATGTACCAATAGATACGTCTTATGTACCAATAGATACGTCGAATTTACCAATAGATATGTCTAATGTACCAATAGACACGTCGAATGTACCAATAGGACACGTCTAATGTACCAATAGATACCTCTAATGTAACCAATATATACCTCTAATGTACCAATATATAAGGCTAATGTGCCAATATATAAGTCTAATGTACCAATATATAAGTCAAATGTACCAATAGAACACGTCTAATGTACCAATAGAACACGTCTAATGTACCAATAGAACACGTCTTATGTACCAATAGAACACGTCTAATGTACCAATATATACGTCTAATGTACCAACAGGACACATCTAATGTACCAACAGGGCATTTCTAATGTACCAATGACACGTCTAATGTACCGATAGACACGTCTAATGTACCAATATATACGTCTAATGTACCAACAGGACACGTCTAATGTACCAATAGACACGTCGAATGTACCAACAGGACACGTATAATGTACCAATAGATACGTCTTATTTACCAATAGACACGTCTAATGTACCAATAAACACGTCTAATGTACCAATATATAAGTCTAATGTCCCAATATATAAGTCTAATGTACCAATATATAAGTCTAATGTCCCAATATATAAGTCTAATGTACCAATATATAAGTCTAATGTACCAATATATAAGTCTAATGTCCCAATATATAAGTCTAATGTACCAATAGAACACGTCTAATGTACCAATAGAACACGTCTAATGTACCAATAGACACGTCGAATGTCCCAACAGGACACGTATAATGTACCAATAGATACGTCTTATTTACCAATAGACACGTCTAATGTACCAATATACACGTCCAATGTACCAACAGGACACGTCTAATGTACCAATAGACACTTCTATTGGACCAATAGATACGTCTAATGTACCAATAGGACAAGTCTAATGTACCAATAGAAACGTCTAATGTAGCAATAGACATGTCTAATGTACCAATAGGACACGTCTAACCAATAGACACGTCTAATGTACCAATATACACGTCTAATGTACCAATAGATACGTCTAATGTACCCATAGACACGTCTAATGTAACCAATATATATGTCTAATGTACCAATAGACACGTCGAATGTACAAATAGATACGTCTTATGTACCAATAGACACGGCTAATGTACCAATAGACACGTCTAATGTACCAATAGACACGTCTAATGTAACCAATATATACGTCTAATGTACCAACAGGACACATCTAATGTACCAACAGGACATGTATAATGTACCAATAGATACGTCTTATGTACCAATAGACACGTCTAATGTACCAATAGACATGTCTAATGTACCAATAGGACACGTCTAATGTACCAATAGACACGTCTATTGTACCAATAGATACGTCTAATGTACCAATAGGACACGTCTAATGTACCAATAGACACGTCTAATGTACCAATAGATACGTCTAATGTACCAACAGGACACATCTAATGTACCAACAGGACATGTCTAATGTACCAATAGATACGTCTAATGTACCAATAGACACGTCTAATGTTCCAATATATACGTCTAATGTACCAACAGGACACGTCTAATGTACCAACAGGACACATCTAATGTACCAACAGGACACGTATAATGTACCAATAGATACGTCTTATGACCAATAGGACACGTCTAATGTACCAATAGACACGTCTAATGTACCAACAGGACACATCTAATGTACCAACAGGACACGTATAACTAATGTACCAATAGACACGTCGAATGTACCAATAGATACGTCTAATGTACCAATAGGACACGTCTAATGTACTAATAGACACGTCTAATGTACCAATAGATGCGTCCAATGTACCAATATAAGGTGAAATTGGCAAACCTGGTGTTAAATTATGTCAGTCGAATAAGACGAAGGTACCCTGTTCTCTCCAACAGCTACACAAGTTATAGAGGGAGTATAACAGAAACAAGAAATTTCAAAATACTAAGCTTATCATCAGAGAGGGAAAATAAAGAAGGCAAGTACTTATCGGATTATTGGCCGGACATTCTATACGGCGTTGTTTTACGTACTACTCTTCACTTCTACACGACGATGTGTGTGTTTATGCTGTCCATCTTAATTATCTCGTCACTGCGTTGGAATAAAGCCACCAAATTGTCGACGGAAAAGCATAAACAAGGAATCGTGCACGCTGTATGTTTGAGAGTTGGCTGAATTAGGACCTGTCAGAGGCTAGGTACAGTGTATGTGAGGAGCCAGAAGCCAGAGAAGCCATAGAAAATCTAATTTGACAGAACAGCTTGGTCACCTAGAGTAAAACCTAATCGGATTAGTCAACCAGCAGTACATTGACACGACCCTTACCGGATGTTAATTGTACTTATAAGGGAGATACACGTGTCTTCGTTTTTAGTGGAAACGTGATATAACCCGGCTCGGATAGAACTTTACAAAACCTTGGTATAAGTTTGAACTCGTTGTATTTATCGATACAAGAAAAATATGTGTTTAACCATTTGTTATTATTGTGACAGGCACACTGTACGAGAGTTCAAGATGTCAGACAGAGCTCTAAGGGTCAGGCTGCAGACTGACCGTAGATATTGTGACATGTACTAGTTAAGGTTATTTATTGCGGACGCCTGTTTCAAGGACTGTTGAACAAATGAAATTTTTGGTTTTGAACTGAAAAATGTAATAATTTTCTAGTTGCATAATTGGTAGGCGCAAGTTACAACTCCTAGGTTTGGTAAAATACTAAACAATGGTATATATACCTCAGCTTTTGAAAATATTTTTCAAGAGTAAAAGAGGATCAAAAGATTTTTATAACTGTATTATTACTCCAACATTGCTGCCAACTGGGATCAGAAAGTGGAACCAGGAGTTTGACAATGATAAAGAAAGATGAACTAAGATATTTAGAGTTCCTTTTTCAGTCACTAATAGTTCACAATTACAATGGTTCCAGTTTAGAATTAGAACTCCTAGCCCTTCATGTACTCTATGTAGCATGAGACAATAGCTCATTGTTTATTGTCAAGAGGCGCAAAATTTACTTCAGAGATTTGAAACTCTGCTTGACTTATTACTAATTCCTTTTGCTTATAACAAAGACTCCTTTCTTTTTGGAATAATAACACAACACTATAATCATGTGGATAATGAAATTCTAATTCTCATTAAACATTATATCTACAAAACTAGATGTCTCAGCAACTCCCTAAATCTCAATGCACTCACCAATGTTATCAAAGATCATTTCCTGGTTCAAACATTTGTAAATAACAGTAAAAATGAGCTTATTAAAGAGCGGTTTGAAAAAGGTTGGAGAAAATGGAAACCTCTTTTAGAACTATAGTGACAATTATCACTATTAATACACATTACATAAACATTACTAATTTATCATTTTGGTTCCAGTTGGCAACTTTGAGCACTTATTCATGACCATTTTAACCCTGTGTTCGCCCGATTAGCTCACTGTTCCACTCAGTTTTTACTCAGATATCTAAATATCATGAAACCGTGCCTCTCTGATCTTGTCTCTCCCCTCTCTCTCTCTCTCTCTCTCTCTCTCTCTCTCTCTCTCTTACCCCGCTCTATTTGCCTTTTCTCTTCCTTTTTCTTCAAATGTTCGTAAACATATGTGTATATGTATTTACGATGTGTGTGTGTGTGTGTGTGTGTTTTCTCTTTTAATATGAGTGACAAATATTGACATTATGGATGTGCTTAATCTTGAAATGAAATTGAGGTAATTATATATACATAATTACATACCAGTATGAATGAGTGGTTACTTGTTGAAGATGATGATGAGGAAGTTGATTGTTTATTGTGTGAAACGTATTGATGTACTGGTAATGATGATGATTGTTTATTGTGGGAGAGTTGTATTGATACATTGGTAGTTATAATTTCATAATGATGACGATGATGATGATGGGGGTTGATGATTGTTAATGGTTGAGAGATAGTAATGCAATGATGATGATGATACTGATAATTGTGTATTATGTGAAGCATACTGAGGCAATGATATTGATGATGATGATGATGTTTATAGTGTTAGATATGCATTGATGCATTTGTAATTATATTGTCATGAAGATGATGATGAGGGTAGATGATTGTTTATGTGTGAGGGGTATTAATGCAATGAAGCGGATGATGATGATGATTATGATTTGATGATGATGATGATTGTCTACTGTCGGAAATGTATTGAGGTATTGGTGGTGGTGATGATGATAAAGATGATGAGGATGAAGATGATGATGATGATGATGTTTATAATGCGAGATATGTATTGATGCATTGGTAGCTATATTTTCATAATGATAACGATGCTGATGATGAGGATGAGGATGAAATGATGATGATGATGATGATGATGATGATGATGATGATGATGATGATGATGATGATGACGATTGTCTGCTGTTTGAAATGCATTGAGGTACTGGTGATGATGATGATGATGATGATGATGATGATGATGATGATGATGATGATGATGATGATGTTTATTTTGCGAGATATGTATTGATGCATTGTTACCTATATTTGCATAATGAAGACGATGATGATGAGGAGGATGATAATGAAATAATGGTGATGATGATGATGATGACATGATGATGATGATGACATGATGATGATGATGATGATGATGAGGATGAGGATGATGATGTTTATTGTGCGAGATATGTATTGGTACATTTGTAGCTATATTTAAATAATCATGACGATGATGAGGACGATGATGATGAGGATGCAGATTGTTTATTGGTGAGTCGTATTGTAGCAATGATGATGATGATGCATGTACACATCCATATACAGGTTTTTTTGTGTGAAAGAGAATGTGTGTGAGGATCTTTATGTAATGACAAAAGCTTTTAACAATAGTATGATGTCTTTGTAAATGTACGAACAACAGTTACAACTCCTAGGTTTGGTAAAATACTAAACAATAGTATGATGGTCTTTGTAGATGTACGAACAACAGTTACAACTCCTAGGTTTGGTAAAATACTAAACAATAGTATGATGGTCTTTGTAGATGTACGAACAACAGTTACAACTCCTAGGTTTGGTAAAATACTAAACAATAGTATGATGGTCTTTGTAGATGTACGAACAACAGTTACAACTCCTAGGTTTGGTAAAATACTAAACAATAGTATGATGGTCTTTGTAGATGTACGAACAACAGTTACAACTCCTAGGTTTGGTAAAATACTAAACAATAGTATGATGGTCTTTGTAGATGTACGAACAACAGTTACAACTCCTAGGTTTGGTAAAATACTAAACAATAGTATGATGGTCTTTGTAGATGTACGAACAACAGTTACAACTCCTAGGTTTGGTAAAATACTAAACAATAGTATGATGGTCTTTGTAGATGTACGAACAACAGTTACAACTCCTAGGTTTGGTAAAATACGAAACAACAGTATGATGTCTTTGTAAATGTACGAAACAGCAGTTATCACTCACAAGTTTGTTAAAATACGAAACAACAGTATGATGTCTTTGTAAATGTACGGAACAACAGTTACAACTCCTAGGTTTGGTAAAATACTAAACAATAGTATGATGGTTTTTGTAAATGTACGAAGCAACAGTTAGCACTCTTTAGTTTGGTAAAATACGAAACAGCAGTTTGGAGGTGCTTTTTGAGGCACTATGCAACTATCTTTAATCCTGTTTATTTTGAAATACAGGAAATGAATCATATTTCCAGTTATTTTGTAATTAGATTTAGAATATATAAGATCTCAATGTGTTATGACCTTGTTAAATGGATTGCCTGTCTCCTGTTTTAATAGCTTGTAGATCCCAGCCATACTTATATGACAGTTCGAATGCTATCATTACCAGGCCTATTAATCACTGTCTAAGTAAACCATTCTAGTAACATATTTGCTAAATAGGGCCTGATACGTGTCCGGATGTGCATTGCCCTTATTAGACGGGACTAGACGAGAATGGACGAGACATCAGACGTTAGGAGATCAAGCTAGACTGCACGGGATCTTTAGGAAGACAATACGAACACAGCACCCTCACTGGAGTATTTACTAAGCGTGCCGACTACACTCTGTAGCTGCACAGACATTATAATAGAGAGCTAAAGAGGTCTGGAATATGTTGTTGTTTTAAGAAAAACAAACGTACTGTATGTTTATATCTGGTCAGTTTTAAATAAACGTTTAATGCTTCATGAAACTTTATACTGAATGAGTTCTTTCTTAAAATACTCTTAAAATGCCACAAGATATGTAGCAGCAGACTGTGTTTCAACGTCCAAACTGTCTACCAAATGTATACTTAATGATTATTCAAAAGTATTTATAAACTATAATGAAAATGTACTGTGCTCCAAATGTTTATGTATAATTCAATTTCATATCTGCAAGTATGCCTTCATCATGGTATATTTAAAGGGAATATATACAGCTCTCCAAGTGTATATTGAATACTTATACTGCCTTTAAAATGTATATATATGTGTATTTTTGATATTATAATTTCATATGTACTGAAAACTCAATTCTTTCCTAATGTATATATTTCTGCTCTATTATACCATATATGTCATCGTTTATCTGTAAGTGTAAATATATTCATTTCCAAATGTATTTATACCCTGTAACAAATGCGTTTGCCTGTAAATATAGTGTCGAAAAGCATATGAAATCAAATATCACTGTAAATTTTTCTCACATTAACTTAGGTACTACATAATTCTTCTTCTTCTTCCCGTTATGGAGTTGACTCATCAGATGAGTGTCACTACTCCAGGCTCTATGGCGCTTATTGGCCATACAGCTTAAAACTTTGCTATTTACATCTGTCTGTATGTACATCTTAAATCTGGTATTTATAGTTAAAATCTGGAGTCCTGTCGAGTGCCTGGGGACGAGTCCGGCCACATCAATGGTCTGTATGTGGTGCCTGAAACTGTCTACTGTTGGTAATCCTCTGATATCTGATGGTATTGAGTTCCACATCTTGAGTGTAGCAGGGACGAATGAATGTTTATATGCGTCGACTCTGGTGCTTATTTGCCTGATGTTGTTGGCTTGGGAGCTCCTAGTCCCCCTGCTGGTCTGTTGTAGGAGGTGGTGGACGGGGACTTCTACTAGGTTGTTGGCTTGGGAAATCCTAGTCCCCCTGCTGGTCTGTTGTAGGAGGTGGTGGACGGGGACTTCTACTAGGTTGTTGGCTTGGGGACTCCTAGTCCCACTGCTGGTCTGTTGTAGGGGATGATGGACGGGGACTTCTACTAGGTTGTTGGCTTGGGAAATCCTAGTCCCCCTGCTGGTCTGTTGTAGGAGATGATTGACGGGGACTTCTACTAGGTTGTTGGCTTGGGGACTCCTAGTCCCCCTGCTGCTCTGTTGTAGGAGATGATGGACGGGGACTTCTACCAGGTTGTTGGCTTGGGAACTCCTAGTCCCCCTGCTGGTCTGTTGTAGGAGTTGATGGACGGGGACGTCTACTGACTGACTACTAGGTTGTTGATGATTTTGTAGAACATGATGATCCTATTTCTCTCTGTTCTAGTGGTTCCCAGTTTAGTTGCTTAAGCATGGTAGTAACGCAACCAGGGTCTCGGGAGTAGTAATTCCCTGTAGCAAATCGTGCTGCCTTTCTTTGTACGTTTTCGATTTGTTGCGTTTGATGGTATTGGTATGGTGCCCAGACTATTCCAAAACTTGCCTAACTAACGTGGTGCATGCCTGGGTGTGGACAGTTCCTGAGGTTACGTCTCAAGAATCCTACTGTTCTTGAGGCCTTGGCAGTTGTCTGATCAATGTGATCCCGCCACGATAGGTCTTGGCTTATGTATATTCCATGATACTTTCCACCTGGAACTCTCTCAAGAGTGTGGCCATGAAGTTGGTACTTGGTGTCAACTTTTTTCCTCTTCTTCGTGATGTGGATGGCGGTACATTTTTCTGGATGGAATGCCTTTTGCCAGTCTTTTTCCCACTTTTCTAAAGCGTTCAAGTCTTCTTGTAGGATCTTACTATCGTTAGATGTTTCTATGTTCCTGTATATCAAGCAGTCATCCGCAGTCATCCGCAAACAGTTTGACAGAGGAGCTCACAGTGTCAGGCAATTTCGTTGATGAAAGTCAGGAAAAGTAGGGGTCCTATGACCGTTCCCTTTGGAACTCCTGAATCTACGTGACCGGTACTACATGTGCCATTTTCCAGTCATCTGGAACAGTTCCGATATTAATCGAGGTCTGGTAAATGAGACGAAGGGCTGGTGCCAGGTCGTTGGACAGATCCTTTAAAAATCTTGCTGGTTCTGAGTCTGGTCCGGTAGCTTTGTGTGGCTTCAAGTTTTTTAGGAGTTTGTATACACCTGCAGTTGAGATAGTTATGGGAGCCATAGATTGAAATGGGCTTGGTCCTTTGTCCGGTATGCTGCTTATGTCCTTTTTGGTGAATACCGATTTAAATTGGTCGTTCAGGATGTTAGCTTTGGTTGTTGGATCGCTATGAATGAGGCCTTCAGTATTGCGTAATTGGGCTACTCCTGATGATTCATGTTTCCTGCCTTTGATGAAGGACCCGAACTTCTTCGGGTTGTTTCTTGCTTCTGGGCTGATGACGTCACGAACATATGTGTCATGTGCTTGTCGGATGCTCGTCTGGCATATGGAATTCAGAAGTTGGTAGCGTTTGACATCCTTCTCTTTTCCACTTTCTTTGGCTTTGTGGTATACCCTTTCTATAGACAGATGTGTTCCTTGTGTGGTAATATTTTCGTTGTTTACATATTTCTACTTCCCTTACTCACCTCTCTCACCTTTGACATATCCTGTCCTGACCCCAATATCCGTTTCTCCGCCCCGAGTGCTACATTTACATTTGTATAGAAAAACACATGCTTATGGTGAATATAACCGACTGTCTCTCTATAAATACTGCAATACTATTTGATGACCATGGGTGAAGTCGATTGTTTCTACCAACGTACAATATTACCCTATGTTGTAGTAACATCACTTACCGCCAGATGTCGTACTTAGGGGGATAACTCTTTGAATTCCGATTTCCGAAATGATGTTTAGTTTCAATGGCGGGGCGTTCATATGTTGTGAGGTTGGTATATTTCCGTAACAAAATGTCCATTTTCATGAAATGTCAATCACTTCTAAAGTATAGAATGAAACTAACTACACATTTTCTTCCTTTTTGTTATTGTTTTACTGTAAGTTTATTCTGCTAAATTGAGTTTGGATACATTTTATTGGAACCATGCGAGACGGACCACGTCCATGCGACAAATAAAATGTGAAATTGACATTAAAAATAGAAATTGTCACAAAAAGTCTACTTAAACATTACGTAATAGACTAGGATGTGTGACTTTTGTAACTTGAAGCGTGATATTTAGAAGAGTTATCCCCCTTCAATCAATAGTCTGTTTCTTAAAACTGACATGGCTCAATGGATTACTTTTTAAGCCAATTTGTCACTTGCTATTAATAAAGGTATAAAATATTATTTGGTGACCTATATTTCTTTGGAAATATTTCCTGTAATTGAATCTTATTTTATTTCAGTTGGACTTTAAGCCATCTTCAAACATCAAATGTTCTCCCAATATTACCATCAATACCCTTGAGAGCAATATCTGTTATACAGGAAATAAAACACAAGAATGGCTAAAGGCGGAAAGACATTATTTCGAATGCAAGACTGGGAAAAAACATTATATAAAGACAGTGAAAGAAAGAAAGGAGATGCTAAGTAAATCCCAGCTTGAAATTATTAGGAACAAAACAGAGACAGTACAAAAGAAAAAGAAAAGGGAAAAACAAAGAAAAGCAAAAGATGATATTCTGCAAAATTTAGACGCTTTTTGACTGTGGGACAACATAAAAAAGACTGATTCAGGACTACAAAATTACACCACCAAAAAAGAAAAAAAATGTGTTTTAAAAAACTAAATCAGCATGTTTAGATCAATCTATGACTATGACTCCAATAACAGGAACTTATTTTTATTTAGCGACAAGGGAAATCTACATGGGGTAGAGGAACTGAAAAGGTTAAATGTTTATAACATCAGTCACCTTTTCAACTGACTTCTCCTTCCATATTTCTAATTTCTAACAATTTTAATTACCACAGTGTAGATGGAAGCCGCTAGCGCATTATGATTTGTTTGCTTGCAAAGCTGTGTCATTCAAATAGATCATAAATACCATACAAAAACAGTTCAATACTTATATTTACGTTTTCTCTGCCTCTTATGCTCTTTATTAACTTATATGATTTATATTTAAAATTAAAAATGCCCGCCTTATCGACGGTTCACACAATTTCGTTCAATAGTTTGAACAGCGTAATGTAGCGTGCTGATTGGCAAACAAAGTATTACTTTGAAATTTTAACAAACACTTCAATTTTATTCCACAATTAAGTATCAATACAATTGCGAATGACATGTCTACAGGGTGATTTAAGTTTATCAATAGAACTCTGAGCTGAAAGTTAGATTTGAAATTGTTTCGATTTTTCCCCGGATCAAATTCCGCGCATGGACAAATACAGTGAACACCGTGAATCCGACCTTGCCCTCCACAAGGGAGTTATTTTTGGAAGTTAATTCGAACTTTTCTCTTTGCTCATTTGTGAAGAATCCAGGCGTGAATGTATTTGTTGATTGAATGGGAACCGGACACTAGTCGGTAGATTCTATAACATACTCGTTATTTGACATGTCGTCAGAAACTGAGGAACCGTGGATGCGAGACGCGTGAAACTGATAGCGTTTGAAGTGAGTGATCTTGCGACGGAGCACAGGTTCGTTACAAATGTCTGAAATGTTTATGTGTGCTGTGACTCATATCAGTAGGTCTGTAACATATGTGTCAGTAGGTCTATAGAGTATGTGTATTTCATTTGTAACGAACCCCTGTTGATCAGTGCAGTGTAACAGACGATATTTCTGATAAATTGCATGAGCACACAATTGTTTCCATTGTCGGCATTGGTGATTTCAACTGATGTGCATTTCGTACGAAATTGTAGACCTTGGTCTTGTTTTCGTTGTAATAAAAGAGGTTTTTTTATTCTATTTTTTATTTTGCACATAAATTTACAATAACATTGTCAAATCTCACAATGCCCAGCGATATTTCAGCAGCCGTCATGTTTATTTATATTGGATATTGTAGTTCCGGTCAGTGTTGTATTAATACGCTAAGAATTGTGTCTCGTGATGCATGGTAATTAAAGTCCCATCAACGACACAGCTTTCAAAGAGCCACCACGCAAATGTAAATATTTTACCTTGACCTATGGTTACAAATTAAATTACAAACACTTTGCTTTGGAAGATGACATTATAAAAAATTCTACAAAATATATACAGCTTCATTATATACTACAGAGAAAACTTTCATCGCAGTACGTTAATATATATGTACAGTTTAGTATGATTTCATTGCAACATTATTAAAACCAGATGATTGGAATGTGTAATGAATTTCTAATTTTATAAGAACAGATGTAAATACTACATTTGTGCTTTACAGGTCAGTCATTGGTCACAAAATGACAAAGCAGATGAGGAAACCTATCTGTTAACACAAGGGGAAATACAGGCTGACATCAAAGATGGATGTTTAACATTTGAAGGTAAAAAAATCACTAGCATGTATTTTATGCTCATTTCATTTTTTCATTTCATCAAATTTTATTGACAAGATGTCGTAATCAATTGGATTGAATAACAGGCAAAGCCTATATAAATTCTCTACCTCAAGTGGCCAAAGTTGAATAAAAAAGGAGACATAATATTTTAGACATGTTGCAAATGAAAAAATTAACACAAAATAATTCATATTAACACAAGGCTATGGGGAAGTAACCCATGAAGGAAACATCTCAAACACCTCATACACACTTACACACACATACAAGTACATGTACAAATACATTTATTTCAGCATCTATATACACAATCATGGACAGATATTGGCAGGCTTAGACCAAAAGTCCATGTGCATATATTGCACATGTCACTGCTACCAACAACTGTTACAATTAAAAATAATAAATTCATTTAACACATATAGAGTGTAATTATTTACAATGTCAAGATAATTACACGTAATAGACAGTAGTCATGCTCAACTAGAATCTCCTGGATGAAATATAGAATATATAGTATATTTTTGTTTAACATCATGGCTTAAATCATATAAAAATTAAAACGACGGGATTTTCCAATAAAAATATGCACATCATCAAGTATTCTTCTATTTGTAAGCCCATCACAATCAGGACAGCCCTGGAGAAGAATGTTTTTATCAATGTGGTTGTGGTTTCCATAACTATTAAGAGAAGTGAACAAGTTGTTCTTTGATTATTAAAAATAGGACATTCCAAAAAGTAATGAGATACTGTTTCATGTTCACCAGAGCAGGTACAAGCAGTAAGATGGTCATGGTGTAAATCATAATTTAAATTACTGCAAGAGTTTTGAATGCTGCAGGAGAGGGAGAATTAAGAAGGGCAGAATTTGCAATGTTAATTGTGCGGCACATTTGAGGGAAAAAACTGTCGAAATAGTTATTAGTTCTACATAACGGTGGGTTGAAAAGCCTAGTTTGTCTGAGAGGGTAGGGGTTATCATTTTGATTATTTATAAAGGGATTTAAAACATTTTGTACTTATTGAGGTGTCTGCCAATGCATAATTTTGTACATCATTACATGTTTGTGTTTATTTCGTCTTACAGATAGTGTTTCCCAACCTAGTTCATTGTATAATTTATCATGTGATACCCCAGAACGAAGACCTGTTATTATCCTAGCTGCTTCTAATTGTACAGATTCAAGAACATCTTTTGCCTGTTGTGTACAACTATCCCAAATAATATCTGCATATTCCAAAATTGGCCTAATAAATCCCATATATATTTTGATTAATGATTTTCTATTGACTTTAGATTTGACATGGCGAAGAATATTAAGTCTACTGTAAGCTTTTTTGTATATATTCTGTATGTGCTGTTTCCATGTTGCATCATCTTGAAGTGTAAGTCCTAAGTGTTGATGTGATGATGTGTCTGTGATTTGGCTATTTTGGAAAAATAGTGGGATGTGATGGGTGTCTTGTTTTCTAGAAAATATGAGTGATTTTGTTTAACTTGGATTGAATCTAATGTCCCAAGTTGTTGCCCATTCACCTATGTTAGTAAGATCAGTGTTGAGAGATTGTGCGGCCTGTGCTGGGTTATTATCTATAATTGCATACAGAGAAGTGTCATCAGCAAAAAGTTTTATATTGGTGGAAACATTAGTAGTGACATCGTTGATATAGAGAAGAAATAATAGTGGTCCGAGGACAGATCCTTGAGGTACCCCTGCAGTTACATTCTTAAATTGTGAAAAGTAACCTTCAGTATTAACTCTTTGCATTCTGTTAGACAGATAATTTTGAAACCACAAAAGTAGATTTCCATTTATACCATATAATTTCAATTTAAATAAAAGACCTTTGTGCCATACTCTGTCGAAGGCTTTACTGATATCACAAAAAA
>NW_018404539.1:429826-438941 GCF_002113885.1 Mizuhopecten yessoensis
TGGAGTAACCACATTTTCATTTAGTGACTTTTCAAGATTTTTTATAAAGTTTGCTTTTGCCTCACGGATAAGGTCAATAGTTTCATTTCGTAAGGTTCTAAATTGTTCCCAATAATGGGGATTATTTGTTAGTTTAGCTTTTCGGTGAATTCTATTTCGTTGTCTCATTTTCAATCTAATTGTATTATTCATCCATGGTTTATCATTTGGGCGCACAGTTATTACTTTTGTAGGAATGAATCTATTGACCTGCTCCGTGATTGCATTGACTATAGTGCTATTATAAGTATTAGAATCCTGATCTGAAGACAAATTCAACCAATCAATATCAAATAAGACATTGTTCATTCTATCAAAGTCTGCTTCTTCATATTTTAAAATAGTTTTTTTATAGCTTACTTTTTTAAATACAGAATAAGAAATTGAAGCATGTACTGAGGAGTGATCACTGCAAAATGGTGGAGATACATGAGTATTTTTAACTATGTTTTGGTTATTAGTAAGGATAATATCAATGGATGTTATTCTTGTGGGTTCATTAATAAGACTAATTAAATTATGTTTGATAAGAAGTCTTGATAAGTGATCATTCAACGGATGATTTAACATATCAATATTGATATCACCTGTCAGTACCACATCCAGTGAAGTATCTGTAGCTCTGCTCAACGTATTATCTTATTATTCCAGTATTCAACATTACTTTCTGGTCTGTATAAACATCCAAGAAGAAATATATGAATATTAACTAATACTTCTAACCATATAAGTTCAACATCATCCTTACATTGAAATGAACCAAGTTTATATTTTGTACTGGCCCCGGATTACTTTCAATATCACAACACAAAGTTAGCATAACAAAATGTGAAGTCAGAAAAGAACATATGTTATCAAAATATACAGATCTGTTATCAAGTATTATACTAATGAAGTGAGAGCCAAGATGTAGATTTAGAAAATGCGCTTTGAATAACCTAAAATAAACAGCCAGAGATCAGATTTAGACCATACAAAATTTACACTAAAATTACCCATTGTCGATTAATAAGATGATGACTTGGTTGTTGATCTTCCAGCTGCTGAATAGTTTTCTTAACGCGATATATCGATTCCAGTTGAGCATGGCTGTATAAAAAATATGGGACAAGCACAGCACAATAACTACACACACACACACACAGTTTTCATCAAAACACATGGTTAACAAAGCAGGAAACGGATGTGACTCATCACAATCTAGGTGTCTGGGACGCTTGAAGACACAGGGACTTAAAAATTTAGATATAAATAGTGAGCACGCGCCTGGTAAACATACCCACCGATTACTTGAAACAAAATGAAATAAAAGGATACAGCCAATAGATCTACTACCCAGTTTCAGACAGAGGATATCAAATATGTAATATAAGTTTATGTTTCGTCCGATAGGAAAAAAGCTGCAGATTATTGTATTTTTTGAAATATTTGACAAAATGTGCAAGTCAAGCAGGTCCCTGTGAATCAGGTTGCCTTTATTTAGTTATACTTGTCTACTATAACAGACATGAGATATTTAGTGCTTTAAACACAGTAATAAAATTCGCAAGTGGGTTTACTGGGAGAAATGGAAAGTCTTTATAATTGAGACCCAATGAGTCATGCACGTTAGAGACGACGTATTTTATGTTTATAGTTAATTTTCAGTTAATATGAATGTACCGGTAGTAAGAATAATTGTTCATGGTTGCTTTAGTATTACATGTTAGTGTTGGAATTATGTTTAAATAGTATTTGTTTGTTTATTACAGACCCAGAGAGTGAAATACGTTGAGTGGTAAGTCAATTTTAATTACATTGTTTGAAACAGACTTTACTTACTTGTTGTGTATAATTTAGTAAGATTTACCTCCCTTATTGTTCTGAATTTATTTGCAGTACATTGATTGTAGCTTGGATTGTCGCCCTTGCATTCCACACCCTTCAAATTTGCATATGTTTTAAAGTGAAATATTTCATTTTCCTTCATTAGCAAATGAAAAAGTTACCTTCCTTTCACTACATGTCACCAAAAACTTGCAAAAACAACAGTTGTTTTTGGTTTAAAAAAATAATCTATTTTTAACTATTTCCGTACCGCAACTCCGTTCCGGATTCCGTACCGGATGTACTTATTAGACTCGCCCCCGCGCATATAACAAAATGGCGGATCATAAAGGTACTTTTTAGACTAGGTGTAACTGCCGCAAGAATTAAACAGGTAACCGTGAACAAATATTGTTATTGTTTCATGTTCTGGTTCATAGGCAAACACTTCTTCATTTTCGCAGTATAATGACTAACTGGCAGCTGATTATGACTGAGAAATCGACATTTGTCTGACAATAAACGATAAGATTCCTTGTATTTAACACAGCGTTGTAGTGCAGGTTTCCAATAGGGTTGATTATGGTTACGAATGTGGAGTCGTTGAATTTTTCTCTAAATACAAGTAGATTTCATCAAGACTTATATGAGAATATTCAAATTTACTCAACAAATATCTGATGATGAATTTACGAGTGTTCGTATCGAATTAAGTTGCCGCCATCTTGTTTACATTTTTGTCACCAAACGCAAACATCTTGCGGCAAATGCGAGAACATTAAGTTACATAATAAAAAAGTGTACTCTACACAAATAAAATTGTTTCTTCCAAACTGATGGGTTCTGATTTTAGCGACAGTTAATTGTTTTTTCGCGACAGTCTCGTGCGATAACCAACTTAACATCAGGAAGGTTACATCAAAGTCTCTAGTCGTGTGTACACGACAACGGGGATGAGACGGCCCTTTATTTTGTCGTCTGTACACGACAACGGGGACCAGGATGACATATTGTTGTCGTGTGTACACGACAACGGTACGGAAAGAGTTAAGGTGAAATAGCTACATTAAGTTGTATTTACTACAATTCCTTCTCTTATCCTGTAACGACGTTCATCCTAACCTGGCCCAACAACCGAAAATAACGAATCTCTATTTTTCATATGAACATTCGTAGTTTGAGAAATAAGTTGTCATATTTAGAACATGAAGCGTCTGATTATGATATTGTCTGTGTCACCGAAACTCACCTTGATATATATATAGCAGACGACGATATCTCCTAGGTGGCTATCAATTGTACCGCAAGGATCGTGGTTCTCCGGGTGGGGGGATAGCTGTTTATACTTCCAGTCTCTTGTGCACCCGTCGTAGAGCTGACTTGGAATTTGGGGAGGGTGAAGTGGTTTGGACAGAGATCCAGTTTCCAAACAAGAAATCAGACCTCCGAATACTGCGCACTCCTTCTGGAATCACTTTCGATTTTCTATAGAAAATGCCATCAAACGAAACTCCATATGTTGTTATAGTTGGTGACATTAATGTTGATCTCTTAGTTGTAGAAAACACTCACGCAATTTATGATGTTATCAGCTCCTTTCACCTGACCAACGTTATTGACAAACCGACTCGTATAGGACGCACGTGCTCTACCCTGCTTGACCCAATTCCTTTATCAGACACATGCACTTTTAGCTTTGCTAATGCAATTATCATCGGAAATCACATATCTGACCACCAAGCGACGACTGTTGAACTGACTGTTGGTACAAATATCTCAAGAGCTTACAAAAGGAAAATATATACAAACAAAATAATACACCCCTGACGCCCAAAAATAAGGGAAATAACTCTAAAGTGACTTAGCGAAAAACGTTTATAGCAATATATATCTCATACATCCTGCAGGTGGGAAAGTCACTTTTAATTAAACAAGGGATGGAAGCAGGGTAAAAAAAATAAGTTGAAATAAAGGATAACCCAATAGGAAAATAACCATATAACAAACCAATCTCCGACTGATATAGGAAAGCTGCAACGTATGTGTTCTGACCACGTGCGGGTAGTTCCGTTTACGGACGAGTCTGCCACCCCACAGCAATCTTATGTCTAACCGCTCATATATATGTATACATGAGTACCTACAAATGGATACATATATATGTACCACCGTGGGGTGATGTACAATCTGAAGCGGTACGCCGTTTTTAGAATGTTCTAAGCTTAAACGGTGGATAAAAAATAGGATAGAACTGTATTACCACTATAAACTGTATAATACAACCCGTAAAATAGGTCCTCTCGCTCATTCGGCGTAAAACCCTACAAGGTTAGCGCGGGTAAAGGAGGGAGGCCAATGGTGCTATATGGACCTATTAGTTAGGTAGGAATAACGGGATAAACGAATAATGAACTAATATTCAATATCTGTTTATCTAACACAGCGAATAGTGTAATAACAAAAATATCCAATCTCTCATAATAATAAACAAAGTAAGTTAATCTTACAAAAACTAATAAACATTTATTAAATTCTAAAACATTTCACTTCCGGTTGATAAAAGAAAGCTGCAACGTATATGTTCTGACAACGTGCGGGTAGTTCCGTTCAAGGATGAGTCTGCCACCCCACAGCAATCTTATGTCTAGCCGCTCATATATATGTATATATGAGTTCCTACAAATGAATACATATATATGTTCCACCGTGGGGCGATGTACAATCTGAAATCGTACGCCGTTTTTAGACTGTCCAAAGCTTAAACGGTGGATATAAAAGAGGATAGAACTGTATTACCACTATAAACTGTATAAAACGACCCTTAAAATAGGTCCTCTCGCTCATTCGGCGTAAAACCCTACAAGGTTAGCGCGGGTAAAGGAGGGAGGCCAATGGTGCTATATGGACCTATTAGTTAGGTAGGAATAACGGGATAAACGAATAATGAACTAATAATCAGTACTGTTTATCTAACACAGCGAATAGTGTAATAACGACAATATCCAATCACTCATAATAATAAACAAAATAAGTTAGTCTTACAAAAACAAATAAACATTCATTAAATTCTAAAACATTTCACTTCCGGTTGATATAAGAAAGCTGCAACGTTTGTGTTTTGACCACGTGCGGGTAGTTCCGTTTACGGACGAGTCTGCCACCCCACAGCAATCGTATATCTAACCGCTCATATATATGTATACATGAGTACCTACAAATGGATACAAATATATGTACCACCGTGGGGCGATGTACAATCTGAAGCGGTACGCCGTTTTTAGAATGTTCAAAGCCTAAACGGTGGATATAAAATAGGATAGAACTGTATTACCACTATAAACTGTATAATACGACCCGTAAAATAGGTCCTCTCGCTCATTCGGCGTCAAACCCACAAGGTTAGCGCGGGTAAAGGAGGGAGGCCATTGGTGCTATATGGACCTATTAGTTAGGTAGGAATAACGGGATAAACGAATAATGTACTAATAATCAATATCTGTTTATCTAACACAGCGAATAGTGTAATAACAAAAATATCCAATCACTCATAATAATAAACAAAGCAAGCTAATCTTACAAAAACTAATAAACATTTATTAAATTCAAAACACCTAAAACATCTCACTTCTGGTTGATGTAAGAAAGCTGCAACGTATGTGTTCTGACCACGTGCGGGTAGTTCCGTTTACGGACGAGTCTGCCACCCCACAGCAATCTTATGTCTAGCCGCTCATATATATGTATACATGAGTACCTACAAATGGATACATATATATGTACGACCGTGGGGCGATGCACAATCTGAAGCGGTACGCCGTTTTTAGACTGTTCAAAGCTTAAACAGTGGATATAAAATAGGATAGAAATGTATTACCACTATTAACTGTATAAGACGACCCGTAAAATAGGTCCTCTCGGTCATTCGGCGTCAAACCCTACAAGGTTAGCGCGGGTAAAGGAGGGAGGCCAATGGTGCTATATGGACCTATTAGTTAGGTAGGAATAACGGGATAAACGAATAATGAACTAATAATCAATATCTGTTTATCTAACACAGCGAATAGTGTAATAACAAAAATATCCAATCACTCTCAATAATAAACAAAGCAAGCTAATCTTACAAAAACTAATAAACATTTATAAAATTCAAAACACCTAAAACATCTCACTTCCGGTTGATGTAAGAAAGCTGCAACGTATGTGTTCTGACCACGTGCGGGTAGTTCCGTTTACGAACGAGTCTGCCACCCCACAGCAATCTTATGTCTAATAGAGTAAAATACTATATATAAGTGTATACATGATTAAATACACAAAAAGTAAACACAACAACCACTAAAATATCCTCACACAAACCAACCAACCAATCAACCTATCCCCCCTCCCACAAACCATCCCCAACACCACTCCAGTCCAGACTACCAGCATTTAATATAACCCATAACTCCTTCTACACATCTCTTGACACCCATCACATTTTTCAACCTCCAGCCCCTCCAGCCCCCATCCAGGTTATAACCCAACTATAACAACTAATCACACACACTCCCCCCNATGACATTGGTACAAATATAGTCATGTTTATTCTCAGTGACGAATGATGAGGAGAGGAGTACATAGAACGGACAACAACAAAAAACAGCACATGCATGACACTAACCACTAATATACAGTCCGTCGGATGGGACTATAAATGGTGACCCGTGTGAGAACTGTCCAATCACGCACGGAAAAAATCCCTCTGGGTTTTTCGAAAAAGAGTAGGCGCTTAAACGCCGACACAGAGGATAGTGAAAATTGTATCCAAAATTTTAGGCCGTTAGGACTAGGGTCTCTTTATAAAGACATTTAGATGGACTTCCAAATTTTATACACAAACCAAATTCATAGAATAGGCAGGGGCTGGTGTGGCTTGAGGCGGCACAGTACCTCACTTCCGGTCCTGACTTGGTGATGCTGTACGATGAGTGTTAGGTTTAACGCATTATTAGGCATAGGAGCCGTCTTAAAAAAACTAGACTTATACAGTTAATATATATAGGATAGACGGCCCCTTCTCCAAACTCTCCCCCTCCTCTACTCTTTTACTCCATACTTTTTCCCTTCTACTCATTTTCCTTTCTGTTCTTCGTCTGCTGGATAACCAAAATACGCGGTAGTGAAGCGGACGTAAAACCTATCAATCAATCAAAAAATTCCAGCCTGGACATTCTACAGTACATCAATTAATTGAAATTTATCATACTTTATGTGAAAATCTAGAAACAAAACCCATCCTACATGTTTATTTTTTTATCTAAAGCGTTCGACCGTGTGTGGCACAAGGGACTGAAAGTAAAACTAGAAAATTATGATATTTCGGGGAAATTGTTGAATTGGTTAAATAATTATGTTAGTGATAGACAACAACAGGTATTTGTTGGTGATACTAAATCACATATGAGAAATACTAATGCTGGCGTTCCACAGGGTTCCTTATTATTCATTATCTTTATTAATGATATTTCTGATATTTCTTGAAATCTTGAAATCTTGAAACCCTTTCCAAATTATTTGCAGATGACACCTCTTTAGTATGTTCGGAGGAATCTCCTCAGGCTATTGAAACTAAAATTAACAGTGACTTAGTTAAGATCCAAAATTGGGCAGATAGATGGTTAGTTAAATTCAACCCTGTAAAATCGAAAGCATTACTTATTTCAAATATAGAACTTGATTGTGTTATAAATATTAATTTTAATAATATAAGTGTTGACTTCGTGGATAATCATAGACACCTCGGAGTAGTTCTGGATAATAATTGTAAATGGAGTAACCACATTGATAATATATGCCAAAACGTTTCAAAACAGGTCAGTGTACTGCGCAAACTAAAATATATATTAAATAGACCAACTCTTAATAAAATATACAGATCATATATTCTTCCATTACTAGAATACTGTTGCGAGGTATGGGATGTGCGAGGTATGGGATGGGTGTACTCTCGGTGACACAGACAAACTAGAAAAACTTCAACTTGAGTCTGCGCGGATAATCACGGGGTTAACCTCTTATTCTAGCAGAGCATCTTTATACTCTGAAAGTGGATTCGAACCCTTATCTCAGAGAAGATCTAGGAGAAAACTTCAACTATTCTACAAAATTCACAATAATTTCACGCCAACCCATCTTACCTCTCTACTGTCTCCTCTTGTCTCAGGAAATTCACAACACAACCTCCGTAATGCCGATAATTATTCTCTTCCTAATTTCCGACTTCAACTTTCAAACTCTTCCTTTTTCCCTTCTTCAATCCGACTTTGGAACCAATTAGACCTAGACATAAGACACAGAGTTTCACATACAGCGTTTAAGAATTCTCTCCTTAATCTACAAAATGTATATGTTCTCAATTATTATCTGATTGGCGATAGAACATACTCGGCAATATATTCAAGATTCACATAGATTTTGATAAATATACCTATCATATATACTTTTCATTTTACCAGGTTCACAGACACTGCAACATGGATATATCTAACGTTGAGTAAATAATGCTTACAAATATTGGCCATCGTTGGTAACGTGCGTTCAGGGCTCCATCGTTGGTAACGTGCGTTCAGGGCTCCATCGTTGGTAACGTGCGTTCAGGGCTCCATCGTTGGTAACCAATGGCAATTTTTTTACCGCTGGTTTCAAGAAGATGGTTACCAATGGTAAACGTCGGCTACCAATAGTAACGATCTTGGTAACTTCGAATTTGACGCTTCTCTCATTCAAAATGTTGCCATCGTTAATTATCGTTAAAAAGGGGGTATCGAAGGCAGCCATTGGTAACCTGTTGGGAAAAATGGTACTTACATTCGCCATGATATCGATGATAAAATGACATGAACGCTGAATTACTGCCATTTTTCTAAAAAAACACAAAAAAACGGGAATATCTTTCTATACATATACTGACATACGTGGTGTTCTTTTTTATCAAATGTTAATATATATTGTATATCATAGTCTGAAGAATCTCCTAGAAGAGATGAAAGTACTAAAGACTCGTTGTTGAGAAGTTTTCTTTTTATAATATTTCTTTTATATATATATTAATCCGCCTGAAGAAGCCCTAGAAGGCAGAAAAGCCTATCGGAAGATCTGGCAGATTTATATTTTTATTATATATATATATATATATTTACGTAATGCTCTTTTTTATGGGGAAATGTATACATACATATATATACGGGGTTTTTTTAGGGGGGGGGGGTTGAGGGCGGGGGGGTGCTGCCAG
>NW_018404539.1:439037-463614 GCF_002113885.1 Mizuhopecten yessoensis
GGTTGAGGGCGGGGGGTTGCTGCCAGGGCTGGGGCGCCCCAGGGTCATATTTCACACAATGCTTTGCTTTATTACTTTGTTTAGTTGCATGATTAGTCAATTTGTAAGCATTGAGACTAGTCTTTGATGACATTTTGTGCACCCGCGACTGTGAAAACTGTTCGTATTTTAATTACCATGTAAGATAAAGGATAGTTCTAATAACAATATTTAAAGTACATTAAATGTATTAATTAATGAAATATAGGATCGATAATATGGGTTCGTGAATATTCAGCTTGGCGATCAGGTGATTCACGCATATCTGCCTCATCAGTGTCCTGTCTTAATACACTTAGTTCATTTACAGAGAAATGCGTGCATATCTAAATTATAGGTGTGATGAATAGAAATTGAAAATTAAATCAATGAATGACTAATGCGGATGAATGAAAGAATAAATATGGAGGAATATTGCATATGAATGGAAAAATAATATGCATGAAAGAAAAACTACGAAAGAAAGAAATATGAATGAAGGAATAAAAGAATGCTTGAATGAATTGATTGAATATAGTCTTCTTTCATGATGACATTTTTTTATGAATGAATAAAAACCTTTTCACGTGAAAACGTTCTTGTAAGGACACCCTCCTCCAGGTGGCAACTCCGCCAGTATAAAAAAAAAATCAATAGTATTCCGATGTTGTAACAACCAAGTTTAAAAGTATTTTTGCAGTAGCAGGATATACTAAAAAAGCCGACATCATTAAATATTGCCATATCGATCATACCTCACCTTTGGCTACCATCGAAATAGACGATTGGAACGAACACAGATTTCATACAACACCTACCAATGTATTAAGTATCCAAAATGAAAACAATACAATTGGGAATTCTTTTTAATTCAGTAATCATAAAACAAACAATCAAATCTTCACTCTTCCTGAGATTTAGTTTCTAAGCATTTAAATGGATCGCGTTGAAAAGGGAAAAGTCAAATGATCCAAACTTTGCAATTTTACTTTATTTAAAAAATGATTCTGAACTGAAAATGAGGGAATATATGATTGAGAATTTCCGTCGTGACTTTATGTCTTAAATTATTTTATATGATGATATTCACATTTCCACACACTTTAGTGAGGTCCATTGGGCAGGTCAAACATCCGTGTCAATACAAAGAACTACTCGTCAGCTTCCTCTACTGTTTTAACAGAGGGAATTTGGCCTATCGCCATTCCAGTTGTCAGTTCAAGAATTTGCAAAAAATCATCAGTACAACCCCGAGACGGGTATTCTGATGTGAATTCACTTGAGATTTCCCGTATAGTTTCCAAACTACATGGGAGTGATATCCTGAATTTTCCACATCAGTTTCTCCCTTAATTTAATGCTACGGATTATTACGGATGTTAAATTAAGGGAGAAACTGATGTTGAAAATTCAGGATATCACCAATATGCGAGTATTTACTAAAGGGAGATAATCGTGTGGAAAACTCAGGAAATTGGAAGGGGGGATAATCTTGTACTTTGTGCCAATTCTTTTGAGATACTATTTGAAAATTACAATCAATGTTGTTTGATTCATTATCATCTAATAGATCATTAGACAACTAACCAATTTATATTAAATATAGTTGGTGACAAATAAATTATCTGCTGTTGATATTGGTAAATAAACTATATAGCTAATGGGTTATGACTTAGAAACTGATGTACAGTATATAACGTTTGCTCACTACTTAAAGGGACATCACGTGAAAAGGCGTTTTTTTTTAATGAATGTATGTATTGTATGCACTTCCCCTTATGTTACCTCGCTATCCCCATATTCATAGTCCGTTCCAAATGTCCAGTTTGACCACTTGAATTGTTCGGGAAAGCCCGGCTAAAAATAGCGCCGATAACGTCACCTGATTAGGCAGCAAACACAAGTGGTGCGAGCGAGATGAAACGGTTTACAAAGGGGCCCTCAGAGATCTAGAGGGGCCGTCAGGCAACTGCAACTTCTTACCGCACTATGAAACCAAGTTATATGATTTCTAATTCCGTATTCAAACTTATTGAACAGTAATTATTCATCATCAGAAGTTAATTGCACACTTGCCAATATTAAGAATTTAAATTTATTTAGCTTTTAACATAAATTTGTTGCCAATAAAATTAAACAAAGGATGGGGCACAAGTTTTTACAATTTATCACAGCCTTCTCCCGTGACCGGTACAGGTGGTACGGGGCTAAACACTCCCTCAACAATGGGACAAACCTTTCTGTAAAAAGGAATATTCACGAGACGAATATCCCTTTTCAAATGTTTACATAAAGTGCATATATGCAATGACAAACTACACGCGAATATAAAAAGGAAACGTTTGTGAATTTATTTATTACATTAAACAACTCAATGTCTTTGGCCATTTTTTTTCTAGACCATGAATATAAATCTATGTATACTCTCTTTCCCACTTTCACTGTCTCCAAACGCTAACATTTAGGAAGTCATATTAACCATCACACACAATAAACTGTATGGCAAAACCACTACGTGTACATGTAGAATATGTGTCAATAAGGAACGTGTTGAGATACTTGATAATTATATTTTTTCAATACTTTACAGAGATTAAAGCATACTTTTAAATGGACCTTTTTATGCTGAGACAACTTTTCTTTAATCAGTTCCTTTGGTCCGAAACAGAAGCCGTAGTTATCGGCAGCACGCGCCATTTTTATAACGTAATCAAATATTTTTTCCCCTGTTTTCAATACGTATTCCGATTCTATCTGAAGTCGAAAATTTATTCTTTATAGAGAAAAGGTTGTTACATGATCATACATTCTAAGTCAACATCATATGAAAACATGAACTGTTGAAAAATTACGATTTAAAAAAAAAGTGTTATGCGATCCTATTTACTAGAAGTAGGTTCTCCTTCCTCAGTTATTCATCCTGGTCCGTCATTTTGACATTTTTAATCTAGCTGCGATCACGTAGCTTTCTGACGAAGAGCGATTTTTTTATATATATTGCGTCGTCGCGCCAGGACAGGCCGGGTATTATATTAGTACTAATTTAAAACTTGCATGTCAAAACAAAAAACAATCGTTTAATTCAGCACTATAATTGAATAATACCATTTTACTGATCCCGGTAATATTATAAATCATGTAAATCTAATAGCGCAC
Source organism: Mizuhopecten yessoensis (assembly GCF_002113885.1). Taxonomy (NCBI): domain Eukaryota; kingdom Metazoa; phylum Mollusca; class Bivalvia; order Pectinida; family Pectinidae; genus Mizuhopecten; species Mizuhopecten yessoensis. The sequence continues at coordinate 442,212 of NW_018404539.1, forward strand.
GTATCTCATTTGACCCCGAGCACCGACAGAGGATCGGAGAACAGAATACGCCGTGCCCATCACAGCAGTTATCCCTTGGGGGGTCTCATGGCAAAATCAAACTAACCAGTCACTTATCCCTTTCGTTTGCATAAACCACTGTATAATTATAAAAAACACAAAGTAAACTCTCTTTGATACATGCCCATTAACATATTAAACTAAGTTCATCTGTGTTCAAACTCACACAATGATACTAGCGAGGTTAATAGTTTTAGATATTTATTCATAACTGTAACGTAGGTTCGTCTGAAGCACCTATAGCATAGGTTCACTTAGTTAATGTATATTGCTTGTGTGAAGTATGACGCTTGGCATTGTGGGAACATTAAAGATGGCTGACCAAGTAACATGTGTTTGAATTACGTGAGACAACTTCTGAGCGTAACATGTGTTTGTATTACGTGAGAGACAAACGACAACGTAACATGGTGTCAGATAGGTAAACTTACATAAACCGTAAGTACAAAGAACACGAACATGGCTGATCCGCCAGATAATATACCGCAGGTCAATGTGACGACAACCGCACATGCCATGCCGTTCCCGCCAAAATTGGACTTGAAAGGAAATTTGTCAACAAATTGGCGACGATTCAAAAGAGTATGGACAAACTATGAAATAGCCTCGGGGCTCAATACGAAAACAGAACAAGTGCGTGTTGCAACATTTTTAACGTGCATAGGGTCGGACGCCATCGAAATATTCGAAGGTTTGGAACTATCGGAAGAGAACAGCAAAGTCATCAAAGAGGTGATAGACGCTTTTGACAAGTTTTGTGTGGGCAAAACCAACGAAACTTACGAACGATATTGTTTCAACAAAAGAGATCAAATGCCCAATGAGAGTATCGATACATATCTCTCTGCCTTACGAAATTTGGCAAGAACATGTAATTATGAAACATTGGAGGAAAGTTTGGTCCGTGATCGAATCGTAATGGGGGTTAGTGAAAACGGCACACGAAAAAAACTGCTCCAGGACTCGAAACTAACTCTTGAAAAGTGTATTGATGTGTGCAGAGCTAATGAGAAAACGTCTCAGCATTTGAAAAGCATGATGAATGAAGAGGTTCAGTTCGTAAAACGACAGTCAAAACACTCTACATCTGAGAAAAGAGAGGGTCCATCATGTTCCAGCTGCGGTTATTCACATCCACCAAAGAAATGCCCAGCATGGGGAAAAGAATGTCTTAAGTGTGGTGGACTAAACCACTTTCAAGCCGTGTGTCGTTCACAACAACAGAAGAAAAGTCGTGAAAAGAAAACAACCCCTACACACTCAGACCGACGAAAAAGGAGTTCAAAAGGAGCAAACATATCGTTCATGAAATTGACACAGATTCCGAGGAGGAAGATGAATATATGTTTTCTGTCGAAGATGTACATGCCATTGGAACAAAACGCATCAACGCGATCATGGGCGTAGGGAATAAAAACATTGAATTCCAACTGGACAGTGGTTCATCAGTTAACATACTGCCAGTGAAGGTTTACATCAAGATACGGAATGACAGACGTCTTGATAAACTTAAGAAAACCAACAAACGACTAATAATGTTCAATGGATCGGAAACAAAACCTGCAGGAACTACACGATGTACTGTAAAGAATCCAGTCAATGGCGAGTCGTACGACCTCGAGTTCGTGGTAGTGAAGGGTGAGGTACACCCTATCCTGGGATCATATGCAATTCAACAAATGAAAATGATAACAGTGCAGAAAGAGAATATCCAAGTGCGAAGTGACAACATAGAAACTGTTAACCTCGTTACTGACAGCATAAGTGAAATCGCGAAAACCGGAGTGTTTGCGGGTGAAGGCAAGCTGACAGGACAACTTCATCTGGAGATAGATGAGGAAGTAAAACCGGTGAAAATCCCAGTGAGGAAAATCCCTTTGGCAGTGAAACAACAGGTGAAAGTAGAGTTGGACAGACTTTCTGAAAAAGGTATTATTGAACCTATTAAGGTTCCTACCGACTGGATTTCATCCTTGGTTGTTGTGTCAAAGCCGTCGGGAAAAATAAGACTGTGTTTAGACCCGAAACCCCTCAACAAAGCTTTACGGAGAAACCACTATGCTATGCCTACTCTGGACGACATATTACCAGAGCTGAGTAAGGCACGAGTATTCAGTGTTGCTGACGCCAAGAATGGGTTCTGGCATATCAAACTTGATCATGAAAGTAGTCTCCTCACCACGTTCGCAACTCCATGGGGTAGATATAAATGGAACAGAATGCCATTTGGTATTTCATCTGCCCCTGAAGAATTTCAACGTAGGATGGACGAGGCACTAGAAGGACTACTTGGAGTCAAAGCAATCCATGATGATGTTCTCATATATGGGTGTGGTGACACCGACGAGCTAGCGGGACAGGACCATGACAGAAACTTGGCAGGGTTGATTCAGCGCTGTGTAGAACAGAACATCAAACTAAATCAAAGCAAGTTGAAGCTCAGACTTGACCGAGTGACCTACATGGGGCATGTTATTACCAAGAACGGTCTCGAAATCGACCCAGAGAAAACAAGGGCGATAAGTGACATGCCTACACCGAACAGCAAAGCTGATGTAAAACGGTTACTTGGAATGGTGAATTATGTTCAGAAATTCGCACCAAAGTTATCAGAAATCACAACGCCACTGAGACAGTTAGTCAAAGAAGATGTCGAGTTTGTTTGGGACATGCAACATACCAACGCATTAGAACAGGTGAAAGCCGTGCTAACACAAGCTCCAGTTCTAAAGTACTTTGACCCATCTAAACAAACTGTGCTACAATGTGATGCCTCACAGACCGGGCTAGGGGCCTGTCTGATGCAGGAAGGACATCCCATATCGTACGCCTCAAGGTCCCTTACATCGACCGAAGAAAACTATGCACAGATAGAAAAGGAACTATTAGCTGTGGTTTTTGGAACGGAAAAGTTTGAGACCTACACATATGGAAGGCCGGTACTGGTCGAATCGGACCACAAACCACTGGAGGTCATACACAAAAAGAATCTTCTGAGTGCTCCGAAACGTTTACAGCGCATGCTGTTAAGGCTCCAGAAATTTGATATCGAAATCCTCTACAAACCCGGGCCAACCATGTATATGTAGACGGAGTCTAAGGATCGCTCAGTAGCAGAGAAGGAGGTTGAGTATGTAAACATTGTGTTACCTATCACCGATAAACGGTACAAAACCCTTCGCGAAGCAACAGAACATGACGACATGTTGCGACATCTCAGGTCTGTAATCCAGCAGGGTTGGCCTGAGACGCGAGATGAACTGCCAGAGTACTTACTTCACTTTCCGCGAGGAATTAACTCTACAAAATGGAATGATATACAAAGGTGATCGTGTGGTGGTACCAGAGACACAGAGACATGAATTGATCGAAAGTTCTCACTCTCATATCGGTATCCAGGGTTGTATCCGTAGGATCAGAGAGTGTCTTTACTGGCCAAGAATGTACAGCGACATCGAAAAGTTTGTCAGCGAGTGTGACACGTGTAACACTCACTCCAGTGATCAGAGGAAAGAGCCTTTGATTCACCATGAAGTCTGCCAACGGCCATGGCAGAAAGTAGGAATAGATATATTCACCCTCAACCAGAAGGATTTCCTTCTAACAGTTGATTATTTTTCCAGTTTCTTCGAGGTTGATCGATTACACGACAAAACTGCAAAAGAAATTGTAGGCAAAGTTCGTTCTCACTTTGCACGTCATGGGATTCCCGACACCGTCGTGACCGATAACGGACCACCGTTTGGTTCCAACGACTTCGCAGCATTTGCTCAGTGTTACGAGTTTGAGCATATCACAAGTTCTCCGTTGTACCCTCAGTCAAATGGAAAGGTGGAGAATGCTGTCAAAGTCGCGAAAAGTCTTATGATCAAATCAATCACGGATGAGAAGGACCCGTATTTGGCACTCTTAAACTGGAGAAACACACCATCGGAAGGACTAGGGAGTTCACCAGCCGACGCCTTTACAGCCGGAGGACTAAGACGTTACTTCCAATGCCAGCACACCTGTTGGAACCTCAAGTTCAGCAGAATGTAACTAAACCGCTGACTGAGCGTAAGGCGAAACAAGCATATTACTACAACACTGGTAGTAAAGAGCTCGAAAGTCTTAAAACAGGTGACACAGTGAGAGTCCGACCGCAAGGGCGTACAAAACAGCGGCAAAAGGCTGTTGTACGAGATCAAGTGGACATCAGATCTTACAAAATAAGAACTGAGGATGGACGAGAGTACAGGAGAAACAGAAGGCAGTTACGAAAGACCAACGAGTTAATGCCCGTCAGTTCTAGGCATATTCCCTTATTGGCCGACATGGATCACCCTTCGGAACCTCCGCGAGTGACTGAACCATCAACACCACGCGTCTCGCGCATTCCGGTCGAACCACCATCACCGCCACAAGACTCGCGCATCCCGGTACGCGACCGTCCGAGTAAGTCTGAAACTCCGACAGGAATTCCAAGTGACCCTGCATCTGGGATGACTCCGGATCCGATGACGCCCCAAAAGACGCGATCAGGACGCGTCGTAAAGCTACCTGAACGCTTTACTTTGTAACTTGTGACACTCCAGTGCCAGTTATAGTGTTAGTTTGTAGAGAAAAATAATAATTAGTGTGTTCATTTTAAATAATGGTCTAGTCATGATCAGTTGTGTATTGATTTTGAGAACTTTAGCAAGTCTAAGTCAAATCTTGTGAACTTTAGCAATTCTAGTCAAATCTTGTGAACTTTAGCAAGTCTAGTCAAGTGAAGAACTCTACATTCTATCTAGTCAAAGGACAGGAGTAAAGTGTATACAGTCAAATATATGAGTGGCACTTATCGCGACATAAAACAAGTTATTTGGCACTTATCGCGATTCAAAAAAAAAAAACAAGTTCTGGGACATAATTGTGACTCGCGAAGTATTGAACTGTGAAATAATAACATACAAAAGTGTAATTGTGACTCGCGAAGAATTGAACTGTGTAACAAGACATTAAAAATTTTACATAATGCACATATATATGGACTATATTTCAGAACAGTAACAATAATGACTATTTTCCTATATAGACACTCCTAAGTGTGCATCCTTGCTATAGAAATATATTTGAAGAATGTGTTTATTACATCCAGATACTGTTTAAAATAATTTCGGTAATTTTATGTATAATATTGTTTTATATTGTTCTAATTTGAAAAAAGGGATGTAACGTAGGTTCGTCTGAAGCACCTATAGCATAGGTTCACTTAGTTAATGTATATTGCTTGTGTGAAGTATGACGCTTGGCATTGTGGGAACATTAAAGATGGCTGACCAAGTAACATGTGTTTGAATTACGTGAGACAACTTCTGAGCGTAACATGTGTTTGTATTACGTGAGAGACAAACGACAACGTAACAATAACATAAACAGCGCTAGCATTTCTGTCGATTTTATTTCAGCTTAACCGGCCGCTATCCGGAAGAAAACATGCACCGTACTGACTGCTAGGGCAGTTATTTTCTGCTTTGAATACTTCCCACTGGCAATAATGATTCCGTAACGTACCCCTTGCGCTATCTTTTGACCATTTGGCAACTATTCGCTTCGTAGCTGACACGGTACAACACTTTTCTTTGGCTTACTTCACACGGCCAGTCATTTTGTTTACAAAGAAATGGTGTGCTATGCGCATGCGCTAGTAGAGGGAAATCCCTGAACAAAACGTTGGTCAGACAGGTAGAAATACCGATGATTATCTTAGATTTAATCATTTTTATGAATCTATTTCAGCCAAATCCGATCGGCATTTTCCATAAGGAGTCTCACTTGATATGTTTATGTAGTATTTGGAAAAAAGACAAAAAAAAAAGTTACCTCAGCGTGATGCCCCTTTAAACATTCTGTCATTTCCTACGTTAACTCATGTGACCTTGGCACTTGAATCTCAAATGTAAGTTCAATTTTATGTATACATTTTTCCCCCTTGAGTAAATGTTAAGGAAGGGAGATAATTTTGATCTAGTGCTATTTTGTGGTTTTACAAGTATGATTGGTTTCAGGTATGGTCAAATAAAAGGAAAAAAATTGCAACATAACTGTAAAGTATACTTAACAAATTGTCAACTAAGTATAGTGGAGATGAACAAAATCTGTATGATGAGGACTTACTTGTATGTATAACAATATGCCAAAACATGTATATTTTATTTGTGTATTTGTCTTTTTTGTATGTTTCTTCTCTCTTTCTTTTTTTCTGTTGTCAGATTTGTCATGTAGAGTTAGAGAAATATTTGGCAAAGAGTGGAAGGAGAAATCAGGAAATATAATTACTGTCTTGAACACGGGTGCATATTACAGCAATTAATTTTCCATTATTTTGTTTTTACCTGATTATAAAAATAACTTAATTTTCTTAATTGTGATTTCTTCAAGCAAGTATATTGGGGGGTCTATTAATAATTTTATAAACATTAGTGGAGGGAATTAGTATCTTATCAGCAAATTGTCAGGGTTTAGGTGACAAGGTTAAACGTAAGGATGTATTTACATATTGGAGAGATAGAAAATACAATATATATTGTCTTCAAGACACACATTTTACTGAGGAAAAGGAAGATCTAATACGGAATGAGTGGGGCTATGACTGTTATTTTAATTCTTTTAAATCAAATTCCAGGGGGGTAGTAATTTTGATAAATAACAACTTTGAAGTTAAGGTACTGAAAGAAAAGAAGGATTTGACAGGGAACTTTTTGGCACTGGAATTAGAAATTGAGGGGAGAAAACTTACTCTGATAACTATTTATGGTCCTAACTCTGATAGCCCGGCTTTCTTTGAAAACATTGAGAAAATTTTCACGACTTTAAAAATGATCATTGTATAATATGTGGCGACTTCAACTTGGTTCTTAATCCTGTTTTAGATTACGATAAAAATTACAAACAAATTAACAATCCAAAGGCAAGCGAAAAGGTTTTAGAATCAATAAAGAATTTAGATCTAGTTGATATATTTAGAGAGCAATATCCTTATACAAAAAGATGCACATGGCGAAGAAGTAGACCAATAAAACAAGCTAGGCTTGATTATTTTTTAGTATCTGGAAGTTTAATTCAAAGTGTTAGTAATACAAGTGTTGATTCAGGTTATAGATCTGACCATTCCTTCCCAAAAACTACATTAAAGTTCAGCGAATTCAAAAAAGGTAAAGGATTATGGAAATTTAATAACTCTTTGTTGCATGACGAGGAATATCTTAACCTTGTTAATAATACTATAGCAACTATAAAAGCTCAATACTGTATCCCCATCTATAATCCTGAATTCATCAACAATATTCCTGATACAGATTTACAGTTAGTATTAGATGACCAATTGTTTTTAAAAACTTTGTTAATGGAAATAAGAGGCAAATCAATCTCTTACTCGTCATATAAAAAAAAGCAAATTAACTTAAGAGAAAATGATCTAATAGATGAAATTCAGAAGCTTGAAAATCAGAATGATATAAATTTAGAAGAGTTGAATAGAAAAAAAAGGAATTAGAAAACATTAGAACACATAGGGTGAAGGGAAGTATAATTAGAGCAAAAGCTTTATGGATAGATAAAGGGGAAAAGCCATCAAATTATTTTTTCAGTTTAGAAAATAGAAATTTTGCATCAAAAAATATTCCAAAGGGAAAATGGGGAATTAATAACAAAACAAGATAATTTTTAAAAGAAGTAAAAACATTTTATGAAAAAATTATACTCAACTGTTGATAATGAAGTTGAAGAAATGATTTTAGAAGACTTCCTAGATTTTGATGTGCCAAAATTGAATAAAGTAGAAGCTGACAGTTTGGAAGGACTAATAACACTAGAGGAGGCATCTAAAACCCTTAAAAACATGAAAAATAACAAAAGCCCGGGTTCAGACGGATTTACTTCAGAATTTTTAAAATGTTTTTGGAAGCAGCTTGGCAACTTTGTAGTTAGGTCAATAAATTATGGTTATTTAACTGGTCAGTTATCTATTACTCAACGTCAAGGCATAATTACTTGTATTCCTAAGGCAAATAAATCAAAATGTTTTATGAAAAATTGGCCGCCTATCTCTCTTTTAAATATTGTGTACAAAATTGCATCTGGATCTATAGCTAGTAGACTTAAATTAGAAAAATTGATAAACTCGGATCAGAAAGGTTTCATATCAGGACGTTATTTAGGGGGAATACTAGGCTCATATATGACATCATGCAATATGCTGAAGAAAATAATATCCCGGGAATGCTATTATTAATTGATTTTGAAAAAGCGTTTGATTCGGTCTCTTGGAAATTTATAGATAAAGTGCTTAAGTACTTCAAATTTGGGAATGATTTGAGAAATTGGGTAAAAATATTACACTCTAATCCTTGTACTGCAATTAATCAGGGGGGTAACTTATCATCGTTCTTTAATATAAAACGGGGCTATCGCCAAGGCGATCCAATCGCACCTTACAATTTTATACTTTGTGCCGAGATATTGGCAATTCGGATAAGAAATAATAGAAATATTACTGGTATCAATATTGATGACTGTCAGATTCTAAATTCTCAATATGCAGACGACACTTCTTTAATACTAAATGGACAAGAAAAATCTCTGAAGGGATCTGTTGAGGAACTAAATTTGTATGCTTAAATGTATGGTCTAAAAGTAAATAAAGGTAAAACCCAAATTGTTTGGATAGGTAGCAAAAAGTATAGTACTGATGTACTTCTTCCAGATATGAATTTTCAATGGGGGGTTGACAAGTTTACACTTCTTGGTATTGAATTTAATGTGGATTTACACAGAATTCCTAAAATTGATTTTGATGAAAAAACTAGTTAAACTTAAATCTTTAATCATGGGATGGAGTAAAAGAAAGCTTACTCCTATTGGGAGAATTAACATAATTTAGTCTTTATTAGGTTCACAGATGAATCATCTTTTTATCTCCTTACCAAATCCAGATCAAAGTTTCATAAAGCAGCTAAACTCAATTATTTTCATTTTTTTATTGAATGGTAAAAATGACAAAGTTAAGCGTGAGGTAATTATTCAGAATTATTTAGATGGGGGGCTAAAAATGGTAAACATATTGAGTTTAATTGAATCTCTAAAAATCAGTTGGATCAGAAAGATATTTTGGTCAGAGGGAAAATGGCGTATGATTTTAAAAAACCAAGTTAACTTTAATGTCTTAGCTAATTTTGGTAGTGAGTATTTAATTGAGATTATTGGGACTAATTGTAAAAATATTTTTTGGAAGGATGTTTTTAAGGCATGGTATAGACTAAGCACTAAAGTAGAAATGTATAGAAAGGAGGACCATTCCTTATTTAAGACACCCATATGGTATTATAACAAAAACATAACTATTAATAATAATGACATTTTCTAAAGAAATTGGTTCAATAAGGGGATTGTGATTATCAATGATTTAGTTAAAGATATTAGAACTTGTTCCTTTTTCTCTTTCAACGAATTTTGTACTATTCATGGTTCAATAACAAATTATCTTCAGTATCAAGGCGTGATAAAGAGCATAAAGAAATACATTAAGATTCACAATGTACCCAACAAGATGTTGAGTTACCCAATCATACCATTAAATCTTGAAGTTAAATTTAAAAAAAAAAAGGATCACAGGAGTTCTATAAAGTTCTTATTCAAAATAATATCACAGTAACAGGACAAAATAAATGGGGAACTGTTTTTGATAATAATAAGGAAACATGGAAAAAAAATATATGCTGTTCCATTCAGGTAACAAATAACACAAAGTTACAATGGTTACAATTTAGAATAAATCATTACATTTTTCATATCCTATGGGATTGCACTGAAGTACAAAGCTTTTTGACAAATCTTGAAAATCTCTTAAATGCACTTGCCATTCCCTTTTCAATAAATAAGGAATATATTATTTTTAAATGTATCGAGCAAGCAGGAATTTATAATAGAATTGACAATGAAATTATTCTTTTTATTAAGCATTATATATACAAAACTAGATGTTTGTATAGCTCACTTAATGTTATGGTACTGGTAAATTTGATTAAAGAATATTACAATGTTCATAAATATATTGCTTATGGTAAAGGGGAAAAATACGTTTACTAATGAATGGCGAAAATGGATAAAAGTAGTTGAACTTGCCTAAACATTGTTACTCGGAAAGTCTGACATCTCTATCTTTCTGTCTGTCTGTGTGTCTGTCTCTCTTTCTCTCTGCCTGTCTATGTCTGTGTAGATTTTGTGTATGTCAGTATCTGTTTTTTTCATTAATAGCAATAAAGGGATGATGATGGCTTAGAAGAAAACAATGTGTTTTTTGTTTGTTTTGTATGTGTTTGAATATGCCATATTTATGTGAAATCTTTGAAAAATAAACAATTATAAAAAAATAAATATCCCCAGTCCTTTTCGGGTAGCGATTTTTTTTTCAAATGATAATGCTCAACCATTTTGTTGTTATGACCGACCTATTCTCCAAGGGTGGGACGGGACAATTGAGCTATCCATAACATATATAATGTATTCACTTCTAATACTTTGATAAATGGTACGATGGGGATTTCTACCATTTCAAATAAATAATCAAGAGACTAAGTCATTGAAATTGGGGCCAGACTCAATAGACATGTACATTCTCCTCGTTATACTCAGCAGCTGTAATATATGGCAAAATGGTTACAAATTCAGTTTTCGAAGTGTACACCCTTTTAGTCCCCTTAGCCATTGGAATGGCAGATTTTAAGAAACACCACCCGAGGATTTTCCCACCGAAATACAACTGATATCGGTCTGATAAATTCAGAGGAGAAGTCGCTTTCACCAACATAGTCAAATTGTCCATTTGGCCCCGCCCTCTCATGTCTAAACATCCAGCCATTTTTTTCCAAACTTGACGAGGGATCCGCCTCAAAGTTCTTGATGAAAAGTCGTTAAAAGTCATATCACCAAATTATCCTAATTTTGTCATGTACATACGCCCTTTGAAAGGTCATATTCACCATTTGTACAAATGTAAATCCAAACCACCAAGGCATGCTTCAAGGCAAATTATGTAATCGGTGTACATGTATATTGTAATCAGCGGTTCTACAGATGAGGTAAATGTTGAGGGAAGTACAGATGACAGATGGACCCCACATGTGGCATACTTTCACAGTGGTCCCTTTAGATCAACTGAAGTAATAACTAAGATACTTTGACTGACGGTATTAGCACATGTACAGTCAGAAATATCAAGGTTGTTGAAAGGAATTGCCATGACTGACTTTCGTAGCCTAAGGTGTAAAATGTGTTTAAATACCAAAGATGTAAGCCTTTAACAATAATGAAGGACTACCTTTTTCGTGGTCAAGGTCACAAGTGTCAAATGTATCTTGAAAGGGCGTGCTTTGAAGAAGTAAGAAGCATATATTAATGTATCGAGTAAGATATTTTGCAAATAGCAAGCTAGAGTGACGGGCTTCAAACAATGTTTCAAAGAATTTCTTATGTGATTAGTGTGAAATATTACGATACGTATGAATGAAGGTTACATGAGAGAATAAGTTCAAAAAATTCAAAAAAGAATGGCTCATAGGGTGTATATAAATGCAAATTTCCAACAAACATAAATAATGCGTATAGTAACCACAAACTGCCAATAGATGCCGCCGTCTATCATTGTTTTCCTTTTTTTAAACGCTACCAGTTCTTAATTGACAAGTTGAGTTTGACCAAATTACAATGCAGGCCTGGAGCGAGAATCCTAATGACTGTTCGTATCCTATACTATGCAGCCAGTCGGGCTTACAAGATGTTGGAAATAATAACAATGACGAATATCCACCGTTTGGATGCAATGAAATAGTCATATGACTCTCGAAGAACTCGCAAGAATGCGCAGAAGCGAGTCCAGTAGATAGTGTAATGGAAGCTCGGATACCATTCATTTTCTTCACTGGTGCAGTTTTATAAAACAGAGGTGCCGATTTATTTTCATGTTGCTTTGGAAAGGGAATGACAGTCATGATACATTACGAGAAACCAGGAAAAGAGGAAATTACCTTTGTCCATTCATTTGACCTACAAGGACCTATAAAGACATTAACCAATAACGCCAATCATTTCAAATATAATATCATTCAGACAATATCTATTTCATCTATAAAGAACAGAGAAGATACGTTTGTTTTCGCACATATAGGCCTAAACAAAATTTGAATGAAATCGGGTAATTTATTCCCATTTCAACCAATAAAAAGTCATTGTTTGACCGACATCTTTTCAATCTCAAAACGAACCCTGTTGTATAATACAGAAATGAAAAATGCCCAACATGTTTCAGCTTATCGGAACATCGCGGCGGTCATCTTACCTGACTGATCAAACACGAAACGCTTTACGCACGCTTACTCTTGCCTAAGAGTTTAAAACAAATGACAAGTAGTATCTGAAGAAATGTCTAGAGAAGATATCTAAAAATAAGAAAATAAGGATAACTTCTTAGAAGATTAATAAAAAAGAATACTTATAAGAAGAATAACATCAGCAAAATTAAAACCTTGGAAAATTGAACCAACTGAGACTCAACTAACATATCCTTACTTTATATGGATGCTCAAAATAAGCAAGCTAAAGAACCGTTGCCTAAATAGCATCACACCAAGGTTTCAAGAGGATTACGTTTAGTTACGAATATTAAACAAAGGTCCATACCCTTCATTTAAGCAGTTTTGACTCCCCTTACTCCAAGCAAGTTCCCCAAGACAAAAAAGAGGAATGCTTCCCTTGTTCTGAACATGAGGAATCGCATTCAAAATAACAATTTGAAATATCTCCGTCATTGTGATGAAGCCATAGCACTAATGGTGGTTCTACTAGGAATTAATTCAAACTCTTTTGAAATTGTTGTATGAACTGGTGTAATTATACTTTCTGACTTCAGCAACAAATACAGTATATAGCAAAGTTTGATAACAGTAAGTGATGAGACTATCTATCTTAAATTATATGAATAAAGTACGTTATATGCAAGCTTTGTATTTTAAGAAAAGGTCTTAGATTGCACAAAACGTTACATAGGTGGCAAACGCTTCTCATATCAAGTTTACTGAACACCTTAGCATTAGGTCCAAGATCAGCGCGTCAATGGTGGGCATCACATGTCTTTCTCTAAGGATTGCTTTATTGGTCTCGCGCATGTCCACACAAAGTCTGATCTCATCAGGGGTTTTCTTTGGCGGAGTGGCAATGGGCGATACCCATGGTGTAGGTACACCCTCTACTTTTTCGATTATGTCCTCTTCGAGTTATTTGTCGATCTCGGTTTTGACTTTATCTCTGAGATGAAATGGAGTCCTTCTGTGTCGTTGTGCTACTGGAGGGACATACCTGTTTATGAGGAGCTTTGCAGGTCTATTTCTTAGCTTTCCTATACCTCTAAACAGTTCAGGAAACTCGTCCTCCACATTGCCAACTTGAACTTGTCGTACCACCTTCAGTAAGGAGAGCTTTGTAGCTGATTGATAGCCAAGCAACGAACCACAGTGTTTTTGTCCACTACATAGATCTCGATAACATCAAGTCTTCGTTGTTTCAACATTGATCATGCACGTACCTTTTACTTGCAGAGACTCCCCTCCCCCATAGGGCACCAGTTTATTCTTTGCCTTTTTTAACATTGGTCGCCCCAGTCGCTCATAGTCGGTTGTGTCGAGGATGTTTACAGACGATCTGCTGTCTATTAATAGCTTTGTGTCACGATTCTGAAGTTTAACATTAACATAAGGTCAATCGTTTTTTCTTAGAAATGATATTGCATATTTCTTGCATACTATAACAGTATCTATCTTCACTTTCATCGCGGGGTGTTTCAACATCGACAGCTTTCATGCGTCTCTTTGGGGACTTATTACGACACATCATGCTAAAAAGACCATTACCTTGACATGGATGACATTGTTTACCCTTGGCCGGGCAAGGACCAATGTTTCAGTGGGGTTTCTTTTGATTATTTCCCCCTTTTGGTCTCCCCATCGTCAACGCCTGTGTCTCAGCGAGATCCATGGCCCTTCCATATTTTTCTTTGTATGATAAAGACACATTACAAATATAACTTAATATATCTCAAATACTTAACAATATCTTTCCGTCAACAGGATAGATTTATACTCAGGTTGCTGCTGGGTAAGCGTTACATTCTGTTCATAGCGGTTTGGAGAAGATTTGGTAAATAAGCCAATCATTAATCCCAATTCAACTTTTGACGTCATTTCTGCTTCCGTAAATCTTGTTTTTGAATCTCTGCACACTTTTGGCGCGAATTTATAGAATTTCTTTGAAACGTCTTACCCCGCAGATGGTACGCGTTACATGAGTTTTCGTGACGTTTTCGAGATTGTTTAGGTGAAACAGAATTATTCATGTTGTGTTATAATATCCAAAAATAGCATAAGACAAATGAATTTGAAAAAAGGTTTTCTGTGATATATATTGTGACATCAAGTTCTGAAAACTGAAAAATACAATGAAACATTTAGCGGGCGCCATGCGTGTTTTGAAGCGATGTCACCAATATTACGCGTAACGTCAATACAATCAAAGATTTGCTTCCAATCGCTGAATGATTTCTGCGCATCAAATGGCCATGTTTTTCAGCACTGAACAAGTTTACGTAATGCAGGGAAGTCGTAATCCCTGATAGCTTATGATTTCTTTATTTACCGAGTGATAACTATCACAGGATCAATCTACTTGAAATAAATTAAAGTGTCCTTATACGTCTCAGGATTAGGGCAATTTGTCCAATGATTGCTATCAAAGGCCAAATTAAAGATTATAGTAACTTACGACTGGTATGAGTAAATTCTGTCGTATGATATACACGTGTATACAATTTTGCTTTTAGGAGAGTATAACAAGAGGCCTAAAAAGCGCATATGGATTTCTTTTTATTCTAGCATTTCAAATCAACATGAATACCATACACTTTTATCATGTGTAAGGGTTCTTCAAAATAACCTGTTCGAAGATATTGACACAATTTGAGCACTGTGACCTCGAAAATAGCTCAGCAAACTGTATGGAGCTTTTTCCACGAAGCTAGCGTGTATATAGTGTATATTCTGTCAATTTGTATTCTTTGCTATATAAGCTTTGTATGTATATTCCACTTTATAGTGTTTTAATCCTAAGTCCTAAGTAGTTCTTGTGTGATATACAAATATTCATTCACTATAAAATATAGGAACTCTCAATCACTTAGAAACCTGGGATATGGATACTTTCTTTTTCTGTGATGATTATTATTGTTTTTTATTAACATATGTGATTATCTCCCTTTACTTGTAATATAATATGTTATTGTTATTTTACATGTTTGTCGCAATAATAGCTCTCAAGAGCTTATGTTCCTTGTTTACCTGTATGCGACCTTAAATGAAGTTTTTTTGTATCTTGTATCTTGTTACAAATAATTTGAAATTTTTGATTTATTTGAATATTTTGCCTTGAAAGTACGTCAAAGTCATTTCTGATAGGCTCGAAATATCACCACTCTAGGCCTTTCCATTCATCTGTAGGAGTTGTTTGAAGCTGATATATTTGACCTTGAATGTATTTTTATTGCAAAATTTGTTGGAGCTTTACCAATAAAGCTATTAGCCATACATCACGAATCAACGCCTTTGCTTCTTCATAAGAAGTACTTTTATGTTTGAAATATTTCACCCGTGCATCATCGAATATAGGTCAAGGTCTGTTTTATTAAGAAGCTGCCAGCCTAATGTCATCGGTCTGGAACTTTCCATTCTTCATATGTCCTTTAAAAAAAATCACATATTTGACCCTGCAACCTTGAATATAAGTCAACTTTGTTTTAAACTTAAATCATTGTTGGGCTTAAGCTTTATCTCTACCAGTGAAGACTTCTATCATGGATCTGGGACATTCCATTCTTCAGAGAACGTTTTTTTAAGGAAGAGTTGCAGGACGATGGTCACTCTACCAGGGTATAAGCTCGGTTGCCCTGTTACATGTAGCTAGTCAAGTTGTAGTTACTTAAAAGATCTATGCTACGGAGCAGTCTGCAATTATATTGGAAAGTTGATGCCATATCAAGATTTATTTTGCATTTGATAAACAAAACAAGCATAAGTTGTATTTTTTATTATACCTTTAATTGGTTGTAAATGGTATTATGAATACAAATGATCAACATACCCCAGTAGTTGACATTTCTTTGACCTTGGAAATTGGTTTACGCAATTGTGTTGGATTCACTTGATAATTATCGTCCCCATTTCGCGTAAATAGATGGATAATACAGGTATACTTAAGCTGGCACGTGCCTAATAGAAGAAATCCAGTAGTCGAATAATATGTTTCCCTACTTCAAATCAAGATTCATGAGCAAAATTCATGTGATTTTAAATTGCAGTTATTGCACTGAATCCCAACTATTTTCCTTAAAAATTATTTCAATTATATTATTTGCACATACCAAAGACGTATGTGCAAACCTGTTCTAAACAATGTGGATTAATACTTCCTGTCAAACAGAGTTCTCCAAAGTAAATTGTTTGTGTAAAGTGTGGTAATCAAATACGTATTTTTCACATTTTAGACATCGAGAGATGGATTAAAACAAACTTAAATGGCATCACAGCAGCAAAATAAAACCCTAGAACTAAGGCACTTTGAACTTGATAAGAACTCTATGGAAAAAAGAAAACGAACTTAACAGCATGGCACTTCAGACCAATAAGCTGAAAACCTTTTTTACAATATTGCAGTAATGATGAACATTTCAACTAAAAATATTTATGTTTTTGTCACATCAATATGGCAGAAAGGGCCACCATTACAATTTTGACACTTTATCACTCGTTTCTAATTCTAGTATCAGTATCCTTGACTGGAGACTTTCAGTGACTGTAGAACATCCAACTAATACTATCAACTCCAGAAAATCACAATGGTTTATCAGAGAAGCCATTGCATGCATTGTTGACAGCATACACTCTGTACTAAAGTGGTCAACAGTTACCTTGACGTCTTGTGCCCTTACTTCATTTTAGAGAATGCAACCATGTCGTAAACATTCTAGACCGCTAAATTCTGTGATAGTCTCTAGATAACTTAAATGCAACCAAATCAGGCAAGGTATTTCTTAAATGTACCTTACCAAAAAAACAAATAAGAAATGGTCATAATGAATAATGACATTTGTTTCATGCGAATCAGATTCATATTCTAAAACAGTATGCACTACTAACATGTAATCACAATATATTTGATATTACAATACAGTTATACTTGCAAAATGAACCATGGGGCATTATTTCACTTATCTGCATCTTTTTATGATACAAAAAAAAAAGGTTTGAAAATACCACAGCTCAATACCATGGGGTCCAATTATAATTTGTATTTGATCAAATCTATGGAAATAATAGTTTGTATTGCAAATGACCGAATGTAAAAAGCATTATCCAGTTTAATTTTGGTTATCATTAAAAAGCTGAAAATGTCACACCGAACCAGAAATTGGATGTGCATTTTTCATTGTGAACATTTACAAAAGTCATAAGAACAACTTTGTATATTGTTTGATACAATCAGTTTGATGGAAATCGGAAATACAGGTTGTAGAAATATACTATCTTAGATCAGAGGCATCTTGAGTCATTCTGCTCATTATTTTAAACATTAGCAAATATAATTAAATACTGGTTGAAGTTGAAAAGATAAAAAAAAAATCTATTTCTTGCATCGAAACAGATATCATACAAGAAAAAAAATCTAAAATAAATATCCGTTCAGAAATATATATGATTCGAGTGGTCTTAGAAACTCTATAACAGACATTTTACACCGGACAATGGATGCAAGGTGATTTGAAAAGACTACTTTTGGATGATAGTGACATTTGAGTGAGTGTTGTAATGAGTTATTGTGGTCAGCTCCAAATCAAATATTTAACTGACCATTTGAATCTTTGATCTACATTGGTGACACTTTTGTCCTAAATATTGTAATTGGACTCCACACACCATGCATGAGGTGTGACCACACGGTATGAAGAATGCATTCTTCTGTCTTTCAAAGCATATGTAGCATGTCTTTAAAGTCCTTTCTAACAGTCGCAGGCTTACCTATAAAACAAACACAATACAGCTTAATGAAAATAACATTCTACCCATTGAAGTATTGACAGTCTTTTAAGTGCAGTCTTATACTGTAATTCACTTATTTCCACAATAATTTCTGCAATTTGTGCGCTTACTATACTAGTACCATTAATCTATGATAGTCTCATAAAAGCAAGTTGCCCTGACTTTGACCTTAAGGCAATGATTTACTAACACTTCAAAATCAGTTTAAAATGAAGTTGCAAACATAATTACACTACATGTGACGACACCAAATGTAGTTATTGTGAAATATGTGCAGAAAGTAATCAGTTCATTTTCCTATTATGTCTTTTTTTAAATAAAAAAATACCATCAAATTTATTTAAGTTGATGTTAAGACATTGATCAATGACCAAAGAACCTACAAAATTAACAAGAATTCTACGCAAGTGGATGTGTCGCCTGCGCAGGAAGCTGGAAGATTGTGCTTAGCACTGCATGACGTTTGAGTTTGATCGGCCCAAGGAAAATCAAGTTATCACACGAAAACAGATTTTCTATTTATAGTAACAGTGGCCTTGACCTTTGACCTTCGGACCTAAAAAGCAATCACAAGCAAGCACATTTGGTAAGGAAGCGCTGCATGAAGTTTGTGTTTGACCGGCCCAAGGAAACTCAAGTTATCGCACGAAAACATATTTTCTATTTATAGTGACAGTGACCTTGACTTTGACCTTCGGACCTTAAAGCAATCCCAAGCAAGCACTTTTGGTAAGGAAGCACTGCAGGATGTTCGAGTTTGATCGGCCCAAGGAAACTCAAGTTCTCGCACGAAAACAGATTTTCTATTTATGGTAACAGTGACCTTGACCTTTGACCTTAGGACCTGAAAAGCAATCCCAAGCAAGTACTTTTGGTAAGGCAGCACTGTATGAAGTTTGCGTTTGATCGGCCCAAGGAAACTCAAGTTATCGCACGAAAACAGCTGTGCCGACGACGCCGCCAACGCCGACATAGCAATACCTATGTGTCACCAGCTTTTCGCAGGCGACACAAAAAGTGATCCTAGATACCTTTCTTAGACCTATAGTACAATAAGACAGATTTGCTGAATATGGGGCAATTCACCCATTCTCGTTTTCAAATAAGTCTAACAATTTGATATGCGACCTCACTACTGCGCAATTTCTATACTTTGTCATTTGCATATTTAAAATCAAAATGGTTTCTTTATTTACCAATGAATAAATGTAGCTGTAGGAACATAAAGATCAGTTTAATCCTTTTGTCTGAAATTTGCAACTTCGGACCATGGGGAATCTTCATGTGTTATTTGAGGAAGATCCTTTCAGTATCTTACAAGAAATAGCACTTACAATTCCTAACTTTCGATATTTCAATTTAGACAGCTCCCCAATTAATTAATTTCTGAGAAATAACATTAACAAACCTCACCTTTCGAACCTCAATATGGCCACTCGCTAGTCATTTTGGATTCCTGAGCAGACCTTAAATCAGATATGCCTAACTGTGGACCATGGGAAATCATCTCATGAAATTTGAGAAAGATCCTTCGAGAATTTTTATGAGAAATAGCACTAACAAACTATACTCTCAAATCCAAGATGGTAACCTGTCAATAATCTTGTTTTTTTAATAGTCCTAAAATTCATATGCATAACTTATCATGGACAGTGGGGCACGTTCATGTTAAACATGAGAATGATTCCTGTGCTTATTTCTGAAAAATAGTGCAAACAAACTTTTACTCTCAAAAATTAAAATGGACCTTGTCGGCCATGTTTGGTTTTCTGATGAGTCCCTAAATTTGATATGCAAATTGTTGCAACTTATTGCAGATACCTGCTTATTGGCCAATTATCATAGCAATTTTAGTTTCAATATAGTACAACAAAAGTTGTTGTGCCCAGATAAGCTTAACTATTTATTGAATTATTGAATGCAAGTTCAACTTCAACCTGATTTTACATATGCATCTTATTTTTTATTTTACAATATAGACCCGGGTCGATGAAATTGACTATTACCTGCAGCTGGTTCCCATACATCATCATCTTGTAACAGAACAAGTTTGGTATTTAGAGGAAGTGTTTCCCACTAACAGCTGTCAACTTCTGTTCCATCGTCTTCCAATACAAATGTTAGTGTTTCTGAATCCATCATAAACTTCTCTTTGCCTAAAAGATATTTTTAAATGGTTATTTCAACACTTTCATCATCATGTGGGTATTAACATAAATGTTATATTTTCATTTGAATTGTTGATTCAGGAATAAATCTTTGTTTATCTTAATTTATCCAATACTTGTTCAGGATATAGACAATACCCCTCCCCTCCCTATCCCTTTACCCTAGATAAGTTTTTTGTTTCCATTTGAACAAACACACACATATTCAATGTATTAAATATTACACATATTACATGTGTTCAAAATGATGGTTGAGGCACTGTCTGTTACCAATCAAAAAAAAATCAAAAAAATAATCAGCTAGTATACCCTTTTTCATCAGAACTCGTTTTGACATTCATCCTTTTAATGCTTGACATGTAATGTCATTAACTTAACTTAAATGTGTTATGTGTCACACTGAAGACTGGAGTACTTATCCAGGACGGACACACTGGCAAGGCAATTTAACTATTTTGCATTTTTATGCGTATATTGTGTGAACTTAAGCATGAAAAACACCATCATTCATCAATTCTATCTGGAGTTCTGTGAAATTATATTACTTCTCAGTGTGTGGTGGTCATAGATGTGCAGGTATTCTCAGTGTGTGGTGGTCACAGATGTGCAGGTATTCTCAGTGTGTAGGTTCACAGATATGCAGGTATTGTCAGTGTGTGGTGGTCACAGATTTGCAGGTATTATCAATGTGTAGGTTCACAGATATGCAGGTGTTGTCAGTGTGTGGTGGTCACAGATGTGCAGGTATTATCAATGTGTAGGTTCACAGATATGCAGGTATTCTCAGTGTGTGGTGGTCACAGATGTGCAGGTATTATCAATGTGTAGGTTCACAGATATGCAGGTATTCTCAGTGTGTGGTGGTCACAGATGTGCAGGTATTATCAATGTGTAGGTTCACAGATATGCAGGTATTCTCAGTGTGTGGTGGTCACAGATGTGCAGGTATTATCAATGTGTAGGTTCACAGATATGCAGGTATTCTCAGTGTGTGGTGGTCACAGATGTGCAGGTATT
>NW_018404539.1:463711-480463 GCF_002113885.1 Mizuhopecten yessoensis
CCCCCCCCCCCCCCCCCCCTTCACCAAACTTCTTTGCAGGGGGTATAGATATATATCATTACCACCGCCAGAATTGTGTTTATATTAGTTTAAATGAATTCTCGTTCTCTAAAATTCAAATGTTTCAAACTAGAAATAAAAGGAAAGCTGCGCAGAAAAAAGTTGAATGCCTTACACTTTAAAAAGTTTCAATGTACCGATATTAATCTAGATATCATGAAAGCATAATGCAAAAATGGGTGTTAAATCTATAGGCAGCAAAGCCTTCCCTGTACACATGCATTTTTAATAATTTACAATGAACACTGGCATTGCCTCTCATGATCATCCTTCACCTCTTTGGAGGATCTTCAAGAGACTGTTTATTTGAAGAGATGGCTTAATCTCTATAGGGAGAATCCATTCCCAAAGTGAAAAATAATTATTACAAATAAGTCGTGAAACTAAGTGGACCTCTTCCTCCAAGTTATAACACATACTATACGAGTCTTTCGTGCCCAGGGGTGTAGGTTAGACATTCCACCCGAGGGTGAACTTTACCTACCCTACACCCTTGGGTATGAAAGTGTATTTTTCTCTCATTACAATGTACAACTAAGAGGATAAGCTCGGAAACAATGCAAATGCGTTTGGACTGGCTACCATTTTGAAAATATCAATTTTTTCCCCTGAGATTTTTTGACAAAAATAAATCCATCAGCGAGATTTAGCGTACACCGTAATTGTAAACGGAGTCTGCGCAGAAAAAAATAATCTCATCTCTCTAATGTGTATGGTAGTATGGTCAGTGTTTCGTTAAAGGTTTTAATTTCATCACATTGCCTTTTGCGCATTGAGGCATGAGAGTTTTCCAAATTCGTGACGTCACGTCATTGTTGGGCCATTGTGACGTCACGTCACGTGAATTGGGGTGTACGATAGAAATTTCCTACATACAGGATCTTAAATGAGTTTTCATTTCATATCAGATTTTATGAAACAAGTCTTACATTTTGACAGGTTTTAAAGCCAAAATCTAGAGGGCTTAATCAAACGGAGACAGATATTTTGTTGCGCCATTAAGAATTTATGACGTTACGTCATTGTTCATATTATGACGTCACAATCGATTTCTGACTGGCACAGCCAATGAAAAATGCTCCAGAGTATATTACACTAGTGACATATCTGTAACTATCTTACACGGGCGAATTCACTGGAAAACAGGCCGATTATGTGATAAACCCTATCCTATACCTTTACAGTGGTTTCAAATATATGTATACATGACATAAGGTAATGACCTAATAAATCTCTGATAAAGGTCTATAGCCAAAAAACTTCCACTGAAAGTGGCTGTTGATATTTTTAGTATACTTACAACAGTTTGAAAACTCTTCAAATGTAGAGGCCACAATCCCCTTTCTCAATTGTCTGTCTTTAGATAAAACCTTCATTGGCTTTCTGGGTTCTGTCTTTCCCATTTCCTCATTCATTATTCTTGAACCTGTAATCATTTTTTACAAATACAATGCAGTTTGTTTGTATGAGTCATGGAAAAGTGTTTGTAATATGAATAAAAAAAATCTGTATTGCTTCAAATTGTTAGGTCACAATTTTCACATGACTAAAAAGTGGCCAGATCAAGATAAAAGACACACTAGGTTTGTTTGTGCTAGGAGAAGAATCTTGGGCCCATATTCATTTAACCGTTTTCATGCTCAAGCATGGATTCTGTGCTCAAGCCAACTTTCTTGTTACTCGCTTAAATCATGTAAAACAGCCAAAAAATCAAATGTAAACATTGAAACAGTAGTTAGCAGTAAACAGTAGTTAGCAGTAAACAGTAGTTAGCAGTAAACAGTAGACAGCCGGGTGTGGCAGTCATCGCAGCTACTACAGTCTAACCAGTTTTAAAACACGTCTCTGTCTGCGTGAAGAGATGTGGTACACAGTACACATATCTACACATGTAGTTTCTTCAACATGCTTAGATAAATTTAAATGGAACACGTGTCCCACCATATCGTTAGGCTAGGCCCACCACTTACCACCTCAAATATTCCCGCCTCTTCCGCGACCCAATATAAACTGGTCAGGACCAGTGTCATTGCAGTCATATCATATATGGACTTATCTGGCTTTTTTGTGAAGTTTGCTGCTTCAGATCAAAATTTGGAAATTTGGTGATATTTTTGACAGCTTTTGGGAATTTATTTTGGTGTGTCAACACCCACCAAAGTAAGTATAAAATAAGTTGTGTTGTCTCTCACGGTCGTCACAGTAATAATAAGGGTTCTGAAAATTGTACCTCATTTTTAAAAAGAAAATCTGTTTGTGAAATTCCAGGTTGAAATTTAAAAGAATCAGAGACCGATTGATTAATCAAGGCCGATTTGTATCTGCCCCTGAGATGCCCTTCATACGGCAGTCCCTGATATACCACGAGTAGTGGTCTATAATAAATACAAGTTCGGTTATGAACATAATTAACTAGATCCATTGGTGATATATGTATTATCACGGACTTAGATTTAATCTAATTCCGTGGTATTATTGTATTAAAATAGTGAAAACATTAACTGTATGTTCAAACACTTACCATGCAGTAATCAGACGTATCTTAGAACTACAGCCGCGCAGTAAAATGGACCGAGCACCAACAATAAAATGATAAAGCATCAAGACGACGTTAATGATATCGCCTTCTTTCTTGTTTTAATGACCAAGTCGACATGGTGTTATAACTTTTGATACAGGCGACTTGATCAAGTCGTCTTTACATTTGTATCAGTACAAGTCGACATCGTACCAAGTTTCCTGTCGTGTAACTATACGAATGTCGAGACGGCTAATGTCGACATGACGTTAATCATAAGAGACAAGTCGTACAAGACATGTCGCGAAAGTGCAAAATAGCTCGCCATGTCGTGTTCTTTAAGTCC
This sequence comes from Mizuhopecten yessoensis, assembly GCF_002113885.1. Lineage (NCBI taxonomy): Eukaryota > Metazoa > Mollusca > Bivalvia > Pectinida > Pectinidae > Mizuhopecten > Mizuhopecten yessoensis. The sequence goes on from NW_018404539.1 coordinate 466,636, forward strand.
TTTAGACTATGTTCTATCACAGCAAAAGAAGGTCCAAATATGTTTCCATAGTTTTTTGGGGGGAATAAAAGCATTAAAATATCTTACGTCTGTTTAACCTTAACTTACATGGACCTTACAACAGGTTTAACCTTGATTCACTTTGACCTTACAACTTTTTTAACCTTGAATCACTTGGAACTTACGACTGTTTTAACCTTAACTCACTAAGACCTTACGACTGTTTTAACTTTAACTCTATTCGACCTTACAACTGTTTTAAGATTAACTCACTAGAACTTAACAACGATTTTAACCTTAACTCACTAGGACCTCACAACAGTTTTAACCTTAAATCACTCGGACCTTCCAACCGTTTAAACCTTATTTCACTTGGACCTTCCAACCGTTTTAACTTTAACTCACTTGGACCTTACGACTGTTTTAACCTTAACTCACTAGGACCGTACGACTGTTATAACCTTAACTCACTAGGACCTTACAACTGGTTTAGCCTTATCTCACTCGGACCATCCAACCGTTTAAACCTTATCTAACTTTGACCTTCCAACCGTTTTGACCTTAACTCACTTGGACCTTACGACTGTTTAACCTTAACTCACATGGACCTTACGACTGGTATAACCTTAACTTACTTTGACCTTAGGACTGTTTTAACCTTTAATCGCTAGGACCATACGGCTGTTTTAACCTTAACTCACTAAGACCTTACGACTGTTTAACCTTAACTGAAATGGACATTTCAACTGTTTAAACCGTACTTCACTAGGACCTTACGACTGTTTCAACCTTAACTCACTTGGACCTTTCGCCTGTTTTAACCTTAAATTACTAGGACCTTACGACTGTTTTAACCTTAACTTACTAGGACATTACGTCTGTTTTAACCTTAACCCACTAAAACCTTACAACTGTTTTAACCTTAACTCACTTGGACAAATGGACATTTCGACTGTTTTAACCTTAACTCACTTGGACCTTAGGACTGTTTTAGCCTTAACTCACTAGGACCATACGGCTGTTTTCACCGTAACTCACTAGGACCTTACGATTGTTTTAACCTTAACTCACTTGGACCTTACGACTATTGAACCTTAACTGAAATGGACATTTCGACAGTTTAAACCTTTAATCACTAGGACCTTACGTCTGTTTTAGCCTTATCTCACTTGGACCTTCCAACCGTTTTAACCTTAACTCACTTGGACCTTACGACTGTTTTAACCTTAACTAAATAGGACCTTACGTCTGTTTTACTAGAACCTAACGACTGTTTTAACCTTAACTCAATAGGACCTTACGTCTGTTTTAGCCTTATCTCACTTGGACCTTCCAACCGTTTTAACCTTAACTCACTTGGACCTTACGACTGTTTTAACCTTAACTCATTAGGACCTTATGACTGTATTAACCTGAACTCACTCGGACCTTACGACTGGTTAAACCTTAACTCATTAGGACCTTACGACTGGTTAAACCTTAACTCAATAGGACCTTACGACTGTATTAACCTGAACTCACTAGGACCATACGATTGGTTTAAACTTAACTTACTTGGACCTAACGACTGGTTTAACCTTAACTCACTAGAGCCATCCGATTGGTTTAAACTTAACTAACTTGGACATAACGACTGGTTTAACCTTAACTCACTAGGACCTTACGACTGGTTTAACCTTAACTCACTAGGACCTTACGACTGTTTTAACATTTAATCACTAGGGACTTACGTCTGTTTTAACTTCAAATCACTAGAACCTTACGTCTGTTTTAACCTTAACTCACTAGGACATTACGTCTGTTTAAACCTTAAATCACTAGAACATTACGTCTGTTTTAACCTTAACTCACTTGGAACTTACGACTATTGAACCTTACCTGAAATGGACATTTCAACTGTTTAAACCTTAAATCACTAGCACCTTACGTCTGTTTTAACTTTAACTCACTAGGACCTTACGACTGTCTTAACCTTAACTCAATAGGACCTTACGACTGGTTAAACCTTAACTCATTAGGACCTTACGACTGTATTAACCTGAACTCACTAGGACCTTACGACTGTTTTAACCTTAAATCACTAGGACCATACGGCTGTTTTAACCTTAACTCACTAGGATCATACGGCTGTTTTAACCGTAACTCACTAGGACCTTACGACTGTTTTAACCTAAACTCACTTGGACCTTACGACTGTTTAACCTCAACTGAAATGAACATTTCGACTGTTTAAATCTTAACTCACTAGGATCTTGCATTGTACGTCTGTTTAAACCTTAACACTCTAGGACCTGAAGACTGTTTTAACCTTAAAACACTAGGACCATACGACTGTTTTAACCTTAACTCAATAGGACCTTACGTCTGTTTTGACTGTTTTAACCTTAAATCATTAGGACCTTACGATTGGTTTAAACTTAACTTACTTGGACCTAACGACTGGTTTAACCTTAACTCACTAGGGCCATCCGATTGGTTTAAACTTAACTAACTTGGACCTAACAACTGGTTTAACCTTAACTCACTAGGGCCATACGTCTGTTTTAACCTTTAGTCACTTGGACCTTACAACTTTTTTAAACTTAAATCACTAGAAACTTATGACTGTTTAAACCTTAACTCACCAGGACATTACGTCTGTTTTACCTCAACTCACTTGGACCTTACGAATATTGAACCTTAACTGAAATGGACATTTCGACTGTTTAAACCTTAAATCACTAGGACCTTACAAATGTTTTAACCTTAACTCACTAGGAGCTAACGACTGTTTTAATCTTAAATCACTAGGACCATACGACTGTCTTAACCTAACTCAATAGGGCCTTACGTCTGTTTTAACCTTAACTCACTAGGACCTTATAACTGTTTTAACCTTAAATCACTAGAAACTTACGACTGTTTAAACCTTAACTCAATAGGAACTTAAAACTGTTTCAACCTTAACTCACTAAGACCTTACGACTGTTTTATGATTAACTCACATGGACCTTACGACTGTTTAAACCTTAACTCATTAGGACCTTACGACTGTATTAACATGAACTCACTAGGACCTTACGACTGGTTAAACCTTAACTCATTAGGACCTTGCGACTGTATTAACCTGAACTCACTAGGACCTTACGACTGTTTTAACCTTAACTCACTAGGACCATACGGCTGTTTTAACCGTTACTCACTAGGACCTTACGACTGTTTTAACCTTAAGTCACTTGGACCTTACAACTGTTTAACCTTAACTCACTAGGTCCTTGCATTGTACGTCTGTGTTAACCTTAACTCACTAGGACCTTACGACTGTTTTAACCTTAACTCACTAGGACCTTACGATTGGTTTAAACTTAACTTACTTGGACCTAACGACTGGTTTAATCTTAACTCACTAGGGCCATACGTCTGTTTTAACCTTTAGTCACTAGGACCTTACGATTGATTTAACCTTAAATCATAAGGAACTTACGACTGTTTTAACCTCAACTCACTAGGACCTTACGAATGTTTTAACCTGAACTCACTTGGACCTTACGACTATTGAACCTTGACTGAAATGGACATTTCGACTGTTTAAACCTTAAATCACTAGGACCTTACGACTGTTTTTGACTGTTTTAACCTTAAATCATTAGGAACTTACGATTGGTTTAAACTTAACTTACTTGGACCTAACGACTGGTTTAACCTTAAATCACTAGGACCATACGACTGCCTTAACCTTAACTCAATAGGACCTTACGTCTTTTTTAACCTTAAATAATTAGGACCTTACGACTGTTTTAACCTTAAATCACTTGGACCTTACGATTGGTTTAATCTTAACTAACTTGGACCTAACGACTGTTTTAAACTTAAATCACTAGGACCATACGACTGTCTTAACCTTAACTCAATAGGACCTTACGTCTTTTTTAACCTTAAATCACTAGGACCTTACGACTGTTTTAACCTTAAATCACTTGGACCTAACGACTGTTTTAAACTTAAATCACTAGGACCTTACGACTGATTTTACCGTAACTTACTAGGACCTTACATCTCTTTTAACCTAAAATCACTACGAACTTACGACTGTTTAAACCTTAACCCACATGGACCTTTCGTCCGTTTAAACCTTAACTCACTTGGACATTACGTCTGTTTTAACCTTAACTCACTTGGGCCTTACGACTATCGAACCTTAACTGAAATGGACATTTCAACTGTTTAAACCGTAATTCACTAGGACCTTAAGATTGTTTTAACCTTAACTCACTTGGACCTTACGACTATTGAACCTTAACTGAAATGGACATTTCGACAGTTTAAACCTTAAATCACTAGAAACTTACGATTGTTTAAACCTTAACTCAATAGGAACTTACAACTGTTTTAACCTTAACTCACTAGGACCATACGGCTGTTTTAACGGTAACTCACATGGACCTTACGATTGTTTTAACCTTAACTCACTAGGACCTTACGACTGTTTTAACCTTAAATCACTAGGACCATACGACTGTCTTACCTTAACTCAATAGGACCTTACGTCTTTTTTAACTTTAAATCACTAGGACCTTACGACTGTTTTAACCTTAAATCACTTGGACCTTACGATTGGTTTAATCTTAACTAACTTGGACCTAAGGACTGTTTTAACCTTGAATCACTTGGACCTTACGTCTGTTTTATCCTTAATTCACTAGAAACTTACGTCTGTTTTAACCTTAACTCACTAGGATATTACGTCTGTTTAAACCTTAACTCATTCGGTCCTTACGAGTAAGTGTGCCGACGGAATATCCTTATATGAAACCAGTATTTCTCTAATCAATCTATGCCAACAGTCCCTTGTTCCGCAATGTCATTGTATGAATGGTGATATATATATAAGAATATGTATACTATAACCCACCAAAACATTGTTACATTAATAAATATCAATTTGTCACGAGCAACACATTGTTTGAGGAAAAGAAAACAGAAACGAAAGAACTGAAGATCATTGCCCTCCACAGCCGGATCGTTCCTCGTCATTTATCTATATTTAGTGAATTTTCTCTGAGCCAATCAGTAGTTAGGTATGCCGATCGAGAATACATCACAGTGAACCTTGAACCCTGTTTCCCTTCTTTGACGCAGATGTAGAAAAGGAAAATACGGTCTTTTTAGTAATTGTTCATTATGGAAACAGCTGAATCTTCTTGAGATTCCAAAATTAGACTGCTTCAGGCTTTTTATCGACTTCATTTTCTTTCTCTTTTGTATTATTTTTAAGACATTGTGCAATGGCATTAAGAAGTATTGAATTTTCTTACACCGTGTTGATCAGAACCAAAGCGTTCGAAATATACTTTGAAAATCACTTCAATTTGATTATTTTTCAGCTAGTTCAATAAAAAAAATAAGACAATTTTGTGCAATCTCTTACAAGAAAGTGATTTCAGTGGGGAAATGAGATTGATTGAGAGCTACTGGCTCTACACACTGTTAGCCCTACTGGCTGTACACACTGTTAGCCCTACTGGCTGTATACACTGTTAGTCCTACTGGCTGTACACACTGTTAGCTCTACTGGCTGTATACACTGTTACCCCTACTGGCTGTATACACTGTTAGCCCTACTGGCTGTACACACTGTTAGCCCTATTGGCTGTACACACTGTTAGTCCTACTAGCTGTACACACTGTTAGTCCTACTGGCTGTATACACTGTTAGCCCTACTGGCTGTACACACTGTTAGCCCTACTGGCTGTATACACTGTTAGCCCTACTGGCTGTATACACTGTTAGCCCTACTGGCTGTATACACTGTTAGCCCTACTGGCTGTATACACTGTTAGCCCTACTGGCTGTATACACTGTTAGCCCTACTGGCTGTATACACTGTTAGCCCTACTGGCTGTATACACTGTTAGCCCTACTGGCTGTATACACTGTTAGCCCTACTGGCTGTATACACTGTTAGCCCTACTGGCTGTATACACTGTTAGCCCTACTGGCTGTATACACTGTTAGCCCTACTGGCTGTATACACTGTTAGCCCTACTGGCTGTATACACTGTTAGCCCTACTGGCTGTATACACTGTTAGCCCTACTGGCTGTATACACTGTTAGCCCTACTGGCTGTATACACTGTTAGCCCTACTGGCTGTATACACTGTTAGCCCTACTGGCTGTATACACTGTTAGCCCTACTGGCTGTATACACTGTTAGCCCTACTGGCTGTATACACTGTTAGCCCTACTGGCTGTATACACTGTTAGCCCTACTGGCTGTATACACTGTTAGCCCTACTGGCTGTATACACTGTTAGCCCTACTGGCTGTATACACTGTTAGCCCTACTGGCTGTATACACTGTTAGCCCTACTGGCTGTATACACTGTTAGCCCTACTGGCTGTATACACTGTTAGCCCTACTGGCTGTATACACTGTTAGCCCTACTGGCTGTATACACTGTTAGCCCTACTGGCTGTATACACTGTTAGCCCTACTGGCTGTATACACTGTTAGCCCTACTGGCTGTATACACTGTTAGCCCTACTGGCTGTATACACTGTTAGCCCTACTGGCTGTATACACTGTTAGCCCTACTGGCTGTATACACTGTTAGCCCTACTGGCTGTATACACTGTTAGCCCTACTGGCTGTATACACTGTTAGCCCTACTGGCTGTATACACTGTTAGCCCTACTGGCTGTATACACTGTTAGCCCTACTGGCTGTATACACTGTTAGCCCTACTGGCTGTATACACTGTTAGCCCTACTGGCTGTATACACTGTTAGCCCTACTGGCTGTATACACTGTTAGCCCTACTGGCTGTATACACTGTTAGCCCTACTGGCTGTATACACTGTTAGCCCTACTGGCTGTATACACTGTTAGCCCTACTGGCTGTATACACTGTTAGCCCTACTGGCTGTATACACTGTTAGCCCTACTGGCTGTATACACTGTTAGCCCTACTGGCTGTATACACTGTTAGCCCTACTGGCTGTATACACTGTTAGCCCTACTGGCTGTATACACTGTTAGCCCTACTGGCTGTATACACTGTTAGCCCTACTGGCTGTACACACTGTTAGCCCTACTGGCTGTATACACTGTTAGCCCTACTGGCTGTACACACTGTTAGCCCTACTGGCTGTATACACTGTTAGCCCTACTGGCTGTATACACTGTTAGCCCTACTGGCTGTATACACTGTTAGCCCTACTGGCTGTATACACTGTTAGCCCTACTGGCTGTATACACTGTTAGCCCTACTGGCTGTATACACTGTTAGCCCTACTGGCTGTATACACTGTTAGCCCTACTGGCTGTATACACTGTTAGCCCTACTGGCTGTATACACTGTTAGCCCTACTGGCTGTATACACTGTTAGCCCTACTGGCTGTATACACTGTTAGCCCTACTGGCTGTATACACTGTTAGCCCTACTGGCTGTATACACTGTTAGCCCTACTGGCTGTATACACTGTTAGCCCTACTGGCTGTATACACTGTTAGCCCTACTGGCTGTATACACTGTTAGCCCTACTGGCTGTATACACTGTTAGCCCTACTGGCTGTATACACTGTTAGCCCTACTGGCTGTATACACTGTTAGCCCTACTGGCTGTATACACTGTTAGCCCTACTGGCTGTATACACTGTTAGCCCTACTGGCTGTATACACTGTTAGCCCTACTGGCTGTATACACTGTTAGCCCTACTGGCTGTATACACTGTTAGCCCTACTGGCTGTATACACTGTTAGCCCTACTGGCTGTACACACTGTTAGCTCTACTGGCTGTATACACTGTTAGCCCTACTGGCTGTATACACTGTTAGCCCTACTGGCTGTATACACTGTTAGCCCTACTGGCTGTATACACTGTTAGCCCTACTGGCTGTATACACTGTTAGCCCTACTGGCTGTATACACTGTTAGCCCTACTGGCTGTATACACTGTTAGCCCTACTGGCTGTATACACTGTTAGCCCTACTGGCTGTATACACTGTTAGCCCTACTGGCTGTATACACTGTTAGCCCTACTGGCTGTATACACTGTTAGCCCTACTGGCTGTATACACTGTTAGCCCTACTGGCTGTATACACTGTTAGCCCTACTGGCTGTATACACTGTTAGCCCTACTGGCTGTATACACTGTTAGCCCTACTGGCTGTATACACTGTTAGCCCTACTGGCTGTACACACTGTTAGCCCTACTGGCTGTATACACTGTTAGCCCTACTGGCTGTACACACTGTTAGCTCTACTGGCTGTATACACTGTTAGCCCTACTGGCTGTATACACTGTTAGCCCTACTGGCTGTATACACTGTTAGCCCTACTGGCTGTATACACTGTTAGCCCTACTGGCTGTATACACTGTTAGCCCTACTGGCTGTATACACTGTTAGCCCTACTGGCTGTATACACTGTTAGCCCTACTGGCTGTATACACTGTTAGCCCTACTGGCTGTATACACTGTTAGCCCTACTGGCTGTATACACTGTTAGCCCTACTGGCTGTATACACTGTTAGCCCTACTGGCTGTACACACTGTTAGCCCTACTGGCTGTATACACTGTTAGCCCTACTGGCTGTACACACTGTTAGCCCTACTGGCTGTACACACTGTTAGCCCTACTGGCTGTATACACTGTTAGCCCTACTAGCTGTATACACTGTTAGCCCTACTGGCTGTACACACTGTTAGCCCTACTGGCTGTACACACTGTTAGCTCTACTGGCTGTATACACTGTTAGCCCTACCAGCTGTATACACCGTTAGCCCTACTGGCTGTACACACTGTTAGCCCTACTAGCTGTATACACTGTTAGCCCTACTGGCTGTACACACTGTTAGCCATCAAATAAATAGTTCCTGGTCTGTCTGTACGTCAGTGATTGTCGGTCGAGTCGGTGGTTGGGATGTTTCATTAAGTGGGTCCGTATGTACGTCAGTGATTGTTGGTCGAGTCGGTGGTCGGGATGTCTCATTAAGTGGGTCCGTCTGTACGTCAGTGATTGTCGGTCGAGTCGGTGGTCGGGATGTCTCAGTAAGTGGGTCCGTCTGTGCGTCAGTGATTGTTGGTCGAGTCGGTGGTTGGGATTTCTCATTTAGTGGGTCTGTCTGTACGTCAGTGATTGTCGGTCGAGTCGGTGGTTGGGATGTCTCATTTAGTGGGTCTGTCTGTACGTCAGTGATTGTCGGTCGAGTCGGTGGTCGGGGTGTCTGATGAGAATCATTTCTGGAAGATAAAGATTACAAAATGTTATATTTCAAACATATTTTTTTGTTTTTAAGTGTTTACTCAACAATATTCCATAAGTGACCATCGGCATCATGAAATAAGTAGAGAAATCATAGATTGAGCATTGATGCATAATTCATGTAGCACTTAAAGTAACCGTAATATTAATTTGGGCAATTCTTCTTCACCTGAAATATACATGACACAATTCTTCTTAACCAAGTCATTGAAGCATAGAATGTAGGTCAAATTCAAAATCAGTAGAGCAACCATACATGCATCAACTATGTCTGCAAATTTATTATACCATCTGTAAATGTATTATACCATTCGCAAATTAATTATACCGTCGACAAATTGATTTAACCGTCTTCAAATTTATTATACCGTCAGCAAATTAATTATACCGTCGGCAAATTTATTTAGTTGTCGACAAATGGATTCAACTCGACTTACTGTCAGCAAATTAATTATACCGTCTATGTAATATCCTACACTATAAATTAGCAACACTATGATTCCGGAAACTATGTCCGTCATTTGGTGATTATGTTATGTACAGCGGAAGTGGATGATTAAAAGACCCGCCATAAAAGCAGCATGGTTTGTTCAGTTATTCTGGGAGACACAGACATTACATTCGGCAAATTGATTTAACCGTCTGCAAATTTATAATACCATTGGCAAATTAAGTATACCGTCGGCAAATTAATTAAACCGTCGACAAATGTATTACGATTATAAATTTAGTTTTACTGGAGACGCGAAACATTATTTTGAGTGTAATTATTGTAAGGACGGTCAAAAATTATTTTGAGCAAATGGATACAAATCCCTGTGCAAATTAAATTAATCAATAATCAATAAAAAAAAAGTTTTTATGGAATGTTAATTATTGATACTAACAAAGTAATTAACATCATAATAAATCTGTGTTAAACTTCACAACTTAACCTTTGATTTCCTAGTTCTACATCATTCGGATTCCAATAAATATTTTCTGTAAAAAAACACACCTAAAAACACACATTTGTGACCACAAGTCTATTTCTTTCCCCACCCCGAAGGACATTTCATGTGTTAATGGAACAATCTCGGGGGAATACACAATTTTAAGGAAAACAACAAACAAAACAGTCGCATTTTATTGTAATTTGTAGGATGGGAGAGAACTTGAGCACCAAGACATCGGTGCGTGACTGGAAGTAGGTCAACTAACGGGACACTGTACACATGTGTGTTCTGGCTTTGAAGGGACGGTGTATGGCGGCTGTTTTTTGTATTTGATACCTACATTTGAAGGTATTAACACCCCATTTCGTCATTTTATCCGTGTGCTTGCTCGCACTTTGGGCAACTAGATTGTCCAGCTCGTCCTCATCCATGTGTGGAAAGCGTGCAGTCTTCTGGCTGACCTCGGGCTCGGCACATGTGTCGTCTGCTGTGACAGTGGTGCTGTCAGATTCAGATGGTATTTGCAACGACTCAACTTGTTCAGAAGTGTCTATTACCGGTTCATCGGTACCTGTGCATGTATCTAACAAGCTAATTGCAGCCAGAAGATCAGTGTCGCCTTCGCTACTCATTGAATCATTATCGTCGTCCAGCCAAACAAGATCAAAGTTAGCCGCCATTGTAAATAACAACAACGCGTAGGAATACAATTTTTTTGTGAGGCAGCCAAAACAATTTGCGACAGGTATACTGTGATTATACTGTCGCAAATTTGTTTTTTTATCCAATCAGAAAACGTGTTACAAACACACTGAAATTATAATTTTGATAATTTTCACTGTTTGGAAATTTTAGCCTGTTCTAGTCAAAATCAAAAGTCAGCGCGCGGGGACAAATATTCAACGACGTCATTTCCGAGATCACGTTACTTTCGCATTCAAACTGGCACGCTTTGATGTAAATCTACCACCAAATGTAATTTTATGTCTTTTTGTGGCATGTAGTAAATGCCACTTGTGAAATATATCTTTTGGTGGTCACTTGGTGAACTATATTGCGATCTTACACTGAAACAAACAATCATCCTCTATATTGTAAGCTATTTCATGTGTTATACATTTCAGCAAGTGTGATAAAAACATTCGGTACTGCTACTGAACATGAGGTGGATGGGGCCATTGGATCCTGTCTGAAGTACGCTCCGGACATGGAGGTGGCGGACGAAATTTTTTTTTTTTACCGACTATTCACACAAATTACCTACATCATTATCTTTACAATGTTAAACTTTTCTAGGCTTCTAACATCAAAAAGTGTACTTCTGTTTGCTTATTTCTTTGAGCAGTAAATTTTCATTTAAAACAAACAAAAATTACATTAAAAGTTTGTAAAAATATGTATTTCAAGAACAGGTGATATGCTTTGCTTATGCCCGATCTTGTGAAAAGTACATATAAATGGTTTCTATTTAGGGTGTGCAGTTCGATGGCTCGAGAATATGTAGCATCTTAATATTTGGGAGTATACTAGCTCTATGAATGCACCTGAACTATTAACAGTTGCTTGTACTTACATGTGTTGATAAGCAATGCTTATTTTTGTGTTGTTAGATCACCTGAGCCGAAGGCTCAAGGTAATCTATTCTGATCACTTTTTGTCCGTCGTCCGTTCTTAACTTTTACATTTAAACATCATCTCCTCCTAAACCACATGATCAATTATATCCAAACTACACAGGAATGTTTCATTGGTGGCCCTCTTTCAAAATTGTTCAAAGATTTAAATTCCATTGAGAACTTTGGTTGCAGCGGCATCAGAAAGAGGGGAATTGTTCAAACTTTAAAAATCTTCTCCTGTTCATGGTATACTGATTGGTTAAAAAACATGGCAGTCAGGAGGCATCAGAAAAGGGGCAAAATGACAAAATTTGGAAATTCCATTTTTTTGAAAATCCTTGTCTGATATTAAATAAATTTGAATAGGAATCTTACTTCAGTGATCCTCTACTTAATTTGTGCAAACCGTATTGACTGGTTACAAAATCATAGCAACCTCGCGTCATCACAAAAGGGGTAAATTGAAGTTTTAGCTACAAATGGACAACTCCTACCATTCCACTCAACCAATTTCAATGTAACTTCACAGGAATGTTCTTTTGATGGTCCTCTTTCAAAGTTGTTCAAAGACTTACATTCTGTGTAGAACTTTTGATGCTGCGGCGTCAGAAATTGAGAAAAATTACCCAAACCTTAAAAACCTCCATCTCCATAATCTGTTTGTTAGATTCCAAGATAATTTGGCAGAAATGTTCTTTGAGTGACTCTACAAAAATTGCTCAAGCCATATTGATTTCGTTGACAAACAGGGAAGCAGAGCAGCATCAGGAAAGGTGCAAAATGACAAAACTTTATAATTCCATTCTTATTAAAGTTATTCAAGATACAAATGGATTTTACTGATAAACTATTTCTTTAACTGAGTGTCCACTCCTTGCAGTTTCATTTGAACTACCGATAACATTTTCACAGATATTTGCAGTTAAATATTTGCTTCTAATTTACTATCATTCAGGTGATCGATTTAGGACCAACTTGGCCCTCTTGTTTTTGTGTTGTTTTTTCTGCAAATATCTTTTTATATTATGACTTAATTAACCAGTTTGATGCTATATATGGGTTATGATTTTTGGGATATCGCCCTTTGTCTGTCGTCCAACCACACTTTCTTGTGAACACGATACAGTCTTCATTTAGGATCCGATGTTTACCAAACCTATTCAGTACCTAGATATACATAAGAGCTCGATTCCTTTCGAAAACCAGCCAGATCCATTTATGCGTGACGGGATTATGGCCCTTTAAAATTGCCAAAATTGCTATAATTGACCTTGTGAACAAGTTAAAGTCATCATTTATTATCCAATATTTACCAAACTTATACAGTAGCTAGATATACATGAAAGCACGGTTCCTTTCGAATCGTGTATGCATGCCTGGATTATGGCCCTTTAAAATTGGCAAAATTGTTGTAATTGACTTTTCGAACACGATAAAAATTCATTTATTTGTCACATGTCCTTTACATCGGCAATATTGACACATTGTCGAAAACTATGGACGCCAGGGGACGAGGCTTATATGGCTAAAGCGAAATAAAACCAAAAACAGGTGAGCGATATAGTGCCATCAGGGCCACAGGTAATAGACACAACATATCCTATGCCTATATTCTAATATGTAATTAGTAAAGGTAAATAGCGAAATGCTAAATCAAGTGCAAGAAAACGACGAAAAAAATAAAAATCGTGAGCCCGGCGGTCAAAACTGTGTTTAGATCTCCTCACAAATCCCCATTTTACCATTTAAAACAATCCGTTTGAAAATTGATCGACTTACCTCCAAAATATGACATTTGAAAGTTGGAGAAATCGCCTATTCAGTTAGCGAAACATTTGGGACGTCCAGAACTTTTGTTGAAAAACGGCTATTTTTAACGGGATATCAACGATTTTCAGGGGTAACCATCCTTGACGTGTTTCCAAATTGATATTCCCATTTCGACCGAACAATGGTCGTTCGCTTCACTAACTTCGATATGGTCAGAATCACTTCATGCATGCGTCAGGTAGCAGAAAAGTTTTT
>NW_018404539.1:480897-491049 GCF_002113885.1 Mizuhopecten yessoensis
AAATGGGAATATCAATTTGGAAACACGTCAAGGATGGTTACCCCTGAAAATCGTTGATATCCCGTTAAAAATAGCCGTTTTTCAACAAAAGTTCTGGACGTCCCAAATGTTTCGCTAACTGAATAGGCGATTTCTCCAACTTTCAAATGTCATATTTTGGAGGTAAGTCGATCAATTTTCAAACGGATTGTTTTAAATGGTAAAATGGGGATTTGTGAGGAGATCTAAACACAGTTTTGACCGCCGGGCTCACGATTTTTATTTTTTTCGTCGTTTTCTTGCACTTGATTTAGCATTTCGCTATTTACCTTTACTAATTACATATTAGAATATAGGCATATATAGGATATGTTGTGTCTTTTACCTGTGATCAGGGCCCTCTTGTTTATCTGATATTAGCATTAATCTAATGTTTATTCTAACATTATTTGCAGCACTACCTACATACATGTATAATATTATCGATTCACTTATGCTAATGCACTATTGATTTAATTAGTATCAGTACCCATCCGAACTCCTGAGTGTATTTTTAAGTCTTTCCCATTCATGGGGAGACATATTGTTTTGCCATGTCCATCTGTCACACTTGGTTTCCGCTCAATAACTGAAGAACGCTTAGGCCCAGTAACTTCAAACAACTTGGTATGCAGGTTGGTCATGACCAGAAGATGACCCATATTGATTTTGAGGTCAGAAAGTCATGGTCACGTTGACCTTGAGTTGAAAAATGGTTAACACTCACAAACTAAAAAAACATTTAGGCACAGGAACCTCATACTTTGTATGCTGGTTGGTCATGACCAGTAGATGACTCCAAATAATTTGAGGTCAGTAGTTCAAAGGTCAAGGTCACTGTTACCCTGAGATGAAAAACAGTTTCCAATTTATAACTGCAAAACTTAATATACTTGTATACTCCGCTCCAAAACTACAACCTTAACTAGTACAGGTACATATTTGATTATTTCTTAAACCTGTTAAGAAATTAATTTACATAATTCAGTTTGTTAATGTTTAACATGGGGAAATCCAATATCCATGATGTTGTACTTGCTAAATATGATATAAAGAAAAGAACAGAAAATGCTTGTCCCAGAAATGGCATATATGCAAGATTAGGAAACACTTTATAATGCGTATGTAACGGGTTGCGTTAACTGTCTCTAGTGGGGACTCGCTTGGCAGAATATTAACAACACACAACCGTTCCTTTTCGTGATCTTCACTTTTATTCCCTTCCAAACTAAAGAGTTCCCTTCAAGGGAGAACATGCCTGATGTTACAATTGGCAAATGATATAATCCTAATTGGAGTTACTTCTCTTACACCAAAAACATCCAAATGTAACTATAGTACTTATGTAATATTAATTAATCACACAATTGGATGGTTCACAATAATATATGCTATATATATAACATCCCCCGCGCAAAACAAAAATTGGACCCCAATTTTTTATATAACAAACCATCCAAAGGTGTTTACAAGATTGACTTTAAATTTGCTGGATTGATATTATTTCAAAAACATGATTGAATATGATGACTGATGTTTAAACAGAAAACATATAAGAGTATATTAGCTATTACTTTATGACATCCAACATGCACAAATTTGCTATATTTTCAAAATTAAACACTAGATATAAGGAAAAATAAAAAATAAAAAAATAGAAGGAAATACAATATTGAACTCTAATTGAAACTATTAAACTCTCTTGAAAGGTATAACAAACGTGTATGAAAAGTAAAACAAAAATATTAACAATGTCAATAATTGAAACTATACCCTTTTAGCTGTTAGCAATCAATACCAGATCACAACATAATGGCCAATATTGCATTGATACATATAGTGACCGTTTACTCCCAATTAGTGTAATGAAAAGTTTGTAAACTTTTGTTTCGGACACAAATTTACACTTTGCACATCTCAAATCAATATAATTGACAGCATACAAACAGAATACTCCTCAGAAACATATGAAGGCAATATAATATTAAGCAGACTGGTTTGCATGACCATATACTGTCAACTTAACTACCATCTAACCATCATTATTAAATAGTATACAAAATGATGAAGCATGAGAAAATCATATTGAACCATACACACATCATTCATCCAATTTGTTTGATATCCAATAAAAAAAAACACAATCTCGCAACTATCTAGTGTCAAAACAATTTGTCAAAATACTTCAAATCATTATGAAACAAAATGTGGCATGTTAATCTGGGAACCTGAGAGTAGCTTAAGTGGCTCCTTATCTACATAGGTAATACTGTAATGTATGCTCCTACTAATTGTGTTTAATACCAAACAACTACAATTCAGTGTAGTAAGAGAAACAGTTCCACCAATGCATTATATATGACAACATAGGGTAATCATTTACAATTTAAACAAAAATAGGAATGACACTGTTCCCATCCAACTCGACAAGTGGTAGGAATGACAGTGTTCCCATCTGGCTCAACAATTATATGATACAATTAGCAATTCAAACAGTAAAAGAAAATGATGAAACTAGAAACGTATCAAGATTTGACTATCAGTTTCTGCACAAACCAATGGAAGAATAATTGGCATATTATGAAATGAGTACGGAAGATTGTCATTATTATCAATCACGGAATGTCTTCATTTTAGAATATGGGACAATTTACATCTCCAATGTCAGTAGATTACACATCATTTGACATGTGCAGGTAAGTCTTTCCGCTGGCCAGTCAGATATGCAAACAGATCTTTACTGTTGATAGACATTGAGTTGAACTGCTCCGAGTTAGAAACATCACGAACATCAACAACTCTAGGTGTCACTTCAGTCACTGAACAAACAGCATATTCTGTAGAGGGTTTGGTGTTACACATTCCATTCACAGTCTCTGACGTGTTAAGTCCTGACGAAGTGTAGGGTGCATCTTTAGAAGCAAATGACTGACCAGAAAATGACTGTCCACAAAGTCCAGTTTTCACTCGATCGGGCCTATAACCAGAACTTGTATCCGTACACGGGTCACCAAGATACTCTAAAACAGGCCTAGACGTGTCCTTATGTTGGATGTTACACTTACTATCCGAAGTAGAACCAACTGTCTCTGGGGCGTCATCTGGAGCACTGTGTACCACAACATCAGTCTGGTTTGCCCTGTTTATATCAACACACACCTGCTTTGTATTCGCCTTAATAACTTTNGATACTCTAAAACAGGCCTAGACGTGTCCTTATGTTGGATGTTACACTTACTATCCGAAGTAGAACCAACTGTCTCTGGGGCGTCATCTGGAGCACTGTGTACCACAACATCAGTTTATATCAACACACAACTGCTTTGTATTCGCCTTAATAACTTTCGTACCTGAATCACGCCGCTTCCGGTCAAGTAGCCACTGCTTTCGTCGCTTTTTCTCGTGGCGAATCTGTGACGGCGACTTGTGTTTACGTGGTGGTTTGTTGCTAGGCGTAGATATAATTGCAGTACCCTGTACATTACTTTGGTCACAACCATTATCACTCCCGAAGTCCTTGTTACAATGAGATAACAATTTGGTCCATGTGATAGAAAATGACAAAGTCTGTCCATTCTCCTTAATAACATACGATGGAATCCAATTGCTGTATTCGACACTGTAATGATCAAGCACCTTAAGTAAATTGTCCGGAAGTAGCATGGTTGAAATTATAGCAGTTACCAGTTCAAATATTGATACATCTTACAACGCCGCCATTACCACGTGTTCAGATCCAAGCACTCTGCATCTTCCTATAAACGGGGACACTCGCTTGCTGTGGTCCAACCAAAAACGGTCGGCTGGAAATGTCACGAAACTACATCTTACGGTTTTGGATTCTCAACCATGTAACGGGTTGCGTCAACTGTCTCTAGTGGGGACTCGCTTGGCAGAATATTAACAACACACAACCGTTCCTTTTCGTGATCTTCACTTTTATTCCCTTCCAAACTAAAGAGTTCCCTTCAAGGGAGAACATGCCTGATGTTACAATTGGCAAATGATATAATCCTAATTGGAGTTACTTCCCTTACACCAAAAACATACAAATGTAACTATAGTACTTATGTAATATTAATTAATCACACAATTGGATGGTTCACAATAATATATGCTATATATATAACACGTACTTACTTGACAGTTTTGAGCTCTACTGACCAAAGGCCGTGGCGTGGTGTCCGTCATCTGTCCGTCCATAATCAATTGCTTGTGAATGCGATAAAATCTTCAGTTTTGATTGTATCTCAATCAAATTTATACCGCAGTTAGATATCCATTAGAGCTCGGTTCTTTCGCAAACCAGCCATATCTGCCCATGCAAGACTGGATTACGGCCCTTGAAATTGTCAAAATTGCTATAATACAGCTTGTGAACACAATAGAGCCTCCATTTAATATTCGATCTTCACCAAACTTAGATGGTAGTTAAATATTGATGAGAGCTTGGTTCCCGTTGCAAACCAGCCAGATCCGCTCATGCAAGGGTGGATTATGGCCGTTGAAGTTGCCCCTCTGCCCCCAGGGGGGCTACACCCACCGTTTATACAAAACTGAGTCCCCTTAGCCTAAGGATGCTCAAGACGAAATTTAGTCAAAATCTACTTGGCAGTTCAGGACTAGTAGCGTTTAAAAGGAAAAGTTAACGGACAGACAGACGAAGGACGGACTGTCGCTGTGGTATGGCATAAGCTCACCATGGTCCTTCGGACCAGGTGAGACAAAAAGGATTAAATATCCATGTGAAGTAAGTGAATATAGAAAAAACAAACCTGAAGAGCCCCGTGTGAAGGGTGAAAGTAGCTAGTTTTTGAGTCGGTCGTTAAATCTCATATATATTCATAAAACCTAAATATAAATGTCATTTGTGACCACTAGGACTTCATTTGAGATAATTTCATCTCTCTGCCATAGGGATTATCTGTGCTGAATTTTGTCCCATGTGGTGCAAAAATAATTGAGAAGAAGAACCTATAAATGTTCCCTATATATCACTACATAAAAGATAAGCCCCTATGGCAGGGCTATATTTTACACTAGGGGCTTGATTTGAATAAACTTAAATCTCCTTATACACTATCAGACTGGCAGAGGCAAACTGATTGACCCCTGACCTCTATACTAGAAGGTGTTACATCCTATACCATATAGATTCTAGTTTGTAGTACCCAGGGCTACATTTAAGAGATAAGCTAACTGCCCAACTAGCGTACATATTTTCTATACAAGCCACACAAAACCTATGCCATGCAAATCTCCTAAAATACACTATCAGACTGGCAGAGGCAAACTGATTGACCCCTGACCTCTATACTAGAGGGTTTTACACCCTATACCATATATATTCTAGTTTGTACTACCCAGGGCTACATTTAAGAGATAAGCTAACGGCCCAACTAGCGTACATATTTTCTATACAAGCCACACAAAACCTATGCCATGCAAATTCCTAAAATACACTATCAGACTGGCAGGAGCAAACTGATTGACCCCTGACCTCTATAGATACTAGAGGGCGTTATACCCTATACCATATAGATTCTAGTTTGTAGTACCCAGGGCTACATTTAAGAGATAAGCTAACTGCCCAACTAGCGTATCATTATATATATATCACATACCGGAAAAGCTGCTTATCCGTCTTAAGGAAAACATCTTCTGGAGTCCATCTTTCTTCAAGTCATTCAAAACACAGTTTTACATTCCATCCTGCAGTTTGGACGCTAATCAGGTTCACTATGAGTATGAAGTTTAATGAATCATTTATTATATTGTGATTTATTTTTAAACATATTTCAATCCACTTATAATGTTTATCAAAGTGTAATTACTGTTTCATCACCTATTTGTTATTCTGTCTAGATTCTGACAAAGACTATACAAGAGGCAGATACCTATAATTACAGTTGGCATATTCTCATACTCCAGGAATCAACGTGGTTTACAAAGTTCTGATGACGTAGATGGGAAAATCCCATCCTATTTACACCAATATCAATCCGCCAACAAAAATCCAAAATATGCTTTAAAGGGGCTGGTCGAGGGGGGGGGGGGGGGGGGATACAAAATAAATGGGTCTAAATGCGTTCTCTGACCTTCCAAAAGTTATACCACGGCAATATGATGGTCGAGTTCTGCTTGCAATGTCCAGATATGACCACTGAAATCTCGGGGAAGCCCCGCATAAATTTAGCGCATATCTATTTATATATATCACGTGGTTGTTCCGAAAGTGAAGATAACAACAATAGCACGCCGTCATGTGCGATGTCGGACTCAGCTAGCGGACAAGACAGCAATACTATACGTAAATAATTGTGTTCAAAGGTCATGTATGATACAAGTGTAGTATTCCTACCTATGTGTTGTTGTTATATATAACGGTATTGGTACCTCGTACCTGTCATGACTTTTACATGCATCTTTTTCTTTCGCCGCGATGTTTACATTTTGCCTTGTTGATGCGCGTTCGGTAAAATTACATTACTGATCTTGGTCAATTGCGAGTTTTAGACTGTCAGGTGACGATTTAGGATTTCTTTAACATAATCATATTTTTTACTCTGATGGAGTGAATTTCAGCAAAATTTGAATCGGTATATTTCATAAGAAGGTATTTTAAACATGTGTATGCCATTTTAGCAAATATGACCTTTATTCCCCGACCAGCACCTTTAAATACATATTATTCAAAAGCTAAATACCTGTAGATTCCAATAATCAAAACACATGTAACCAATTATATGCTCATAATTCTTATGAGTACATAATTTAGCCAGGTCTAATTTTAAGTAGGAACTACAAAAGTATGAAACACTTGCTGATTGGCTGATTTAAGGATAAGTCCTCGTGTGTAATTATGCATAGAAATATACTAATCTCATGGCAACATGTATACTTTTTTTACCAGAAGTGGCCTTTAAATGTTGTGTCCTCCTCCAAAGAAATCAACTTTATAGGTGTAATGATCCATATGAAATCATTCTCGACCTCACTTATGATCAGTTACTGCATTCTTTTCCTTTCCATTTTAAAACCTCTTTTTCAGTTGGTGGACTAATGAGCCCCAGAGTTAGTTTACAGTTCCCCAATGACATATATGTCAGCATATTATGAGATACAATGATACAATAAAAATAATATATGTTGAACTTATGCAAATATTTCACAATCTTGTTACTTTAAACAATGGCAGTCTCACTAACCCTTTCAGACTCTGAAGATAGAGATATCAGTAATATATCCTCGGGTTACCGGTTTCCGCGCACTTAAGAAGCATCCGCGATTTCGTACTCATATCGGCAGAAAAATGTTGAAATTACGGAAGACTGTCATAAACATATATACAATCTACTAAAGGAAACAAAACAAAAAACAACATAAAACTGTATTTTTAAAAATTCAGAACAAACAATTTTTAATATATTTCTCCCGTCGTCATAGGTTTCCGTGTGTCTATTTTGATTAAGTGTTCAAAGAAAGATAACTCGAATACGCTAAAAGTAAATAATGACCTGCAAAGAACTAAAGCTTCGTTTTGAATAAAAAACAACAACAACTTTTTGATCGTCAAATTAATTATCAAAACATTTTTTTTTAAATCTCACATTTTTAATTGATTTTTCAAGATGTCAAATTAAACGAATTCATGTAATTTTGTAAATGTATTTATTATATTTATTTAGTTATAATATAGAGTCTGTTAATATTTTGTTCTGCAGTCTTAAATCGGTTTTGCTTGATAGTAAGTTATTTCTCATTTTGTTCTGTTTGAAATTGGTGAAAATTGGAAGTTCATTATATAACAAGGTTTACGTTTCATTGAAAACACTGTTTATCGATATAAGAATGTCTCCTTGGCTCTTCGGAAGTGGAAAAGAATCGTCGAGGAGATGTGACCTCATTTGCATACGACATTTTCGTACGTTTGTCAGACTGCAAAAAAAGACTGGTTCATGAATGAAATATCACACCGTTTTTTCAGGTATGGGTTCATTTTGAGCAAGATAAAAAGTGCATTAAGCAAAACTGTATATTTATGCGTGTTTTTTAATCGGTGACTAATTCTTATGTTTTCCGGACGAACTTCCGGTAATTTTTGTGTCAGTTTACAGACGATGGCCACCTGTCTAAAATATCCTTGTGTTGTGTCCAACAGGTCACGTAGTTACGAGATATAGCTTGATAAAATGGCTGCGCGGAAATACATAACGCGCGGAAACTGATGACTAGACAAAACTTATCCGTTCAGTTAGAGAATAATAACAGCAAATTCGTGTTACACAACACGTAATGAAAACGCCAAAATCTTGATTCATTCAACAAATAAATGAACCCATCAAACAAATAATATATGCAATCACTTACAAATACGACACCAGGTAAAAACTTATGTTGAGTGAGTAACATTATACCAGGCAAAAGTGGCCGATAAGGTAAACCGGAAGTGTTATTGTTGCGACTTGAGTTGTGCAGGCCAGCTTGACGCCAGTTGTGATTGGTGGTCGCTACCAATTGACCAAATTTTCGCTTGACATTTTACTAGTATCTATCTCTTTTTCTGCTTATGACTTCTTTCTCTTTATCATATGTATCAGAGGTATGTTCCGATCTAAGAACCTCGTTACGCACCTTCATATGATTGGCTGAAAAAAAATCACTGGCGATGTATCACTCACGCTGATTGGTTAATAAATATAGAAAAAGAAAGTAGACGTATTCGATACCGGATAGAAAGTCGTTTTCCACGTGTGTCTGAGTATAACAGCAGAGAAAAGATAGATAACTTGCATCTCAAAGACAACTACTTAACCGGTAAAATTTATAATTGAGATGACAGGTTTCTTGTATTTCATATAAAGAATTAATTTCCAAAGTAATGTGATTGATATTACTTATTGCAGCTTTGTACTGAACAATATTATACACAGATATGAGAGTTTGTAAAATGACAAACGTGTTTTTGCATGTACTGCCCATTTTGTTATAATTCAGTGTTTTTGTTTACATTAGCGGGCTAGCTCATCGCCACGCCCCCTAACCCATAAAAGGCGATTGCCACATCCGGGTTCATAGATCAGAGGTCAAAGCTCATTGGTCAGTTTAACTTGGCAGCTTGTTGGCTTGTCGTTTATACTTCAGTTTGCTTACAAACGACTGGTAGTTGATTTTGATCGAACTTTTTGTTATCTCCGCGAGGAAATTTCGATCGGTGAAGCTTCCCATGCATCAAAACTGTGAGCCAGCATCAGAATCAACATAAAACATGGCGGCGGTACGCACGCTACAGGAACCGTTCCCCCAATGACGGCTGTGGAAGAAGAAAACAGACAGGGAAAGTAGACTTTTTGCTTTAATTGTCCCTTGTATGTAAGTAACGTTATATCTGTAGTTTTTCGATTTGGCGATGGCGAATAAAACTGTGTTGGTTTGGGGGCATATCCTCATACGACGTATGGGACAATATTGTGACGAACAAACTTCCACCACCAATCTTGGTTTTCGCCAGGATTTGCACAGTATACAGATTGTTGGCTACTCAGGCGGAACCATTGACACATTACGACGATATATGGGCGACATTCATTTCTATCGACCCGACGTGATCTGTCTCCAAATAGCGGGGAATGACCTGAGCCGTCCAGAACTTACCCCCGACGTTGTTTTTAAAAACTTTACTTCTTTGATAGAACAGTTGTTCGCTGCCCCATTTGTGCAATATGTGGTAGTGTTTGAACTGTTCACGCGTCTGGGAACTCGTTCTCATAGAGGTGATGTAGACATTCATGTGTATAACCAGAGAGTAAAAGAGTTAAACAGCAGGCTTTGTTCCGCCCTTGACGGGAGTGTTTTTTGTAAATTTTGGCGACATGACCGCATGGCAGATTTAACCCGACTGTATGACTCTGATGGGGTTCATTTTAAACGACAACACCCATATTTCAAGTCTGTCCGAGGTGGTGTTTTATTTGGACTGAAAGCGAGTGATATGGCCCCACAATTCTAGATAGACCGAGTAATGTTACAATGACTTTTCTTCGAGTTACCTCCCTTACAGCAGTAGACTTCAAGTCATATCATGAGAGACACTATATTTGTTACATTTTAGTGTTGTTGTTGTTTTATTT
This sequence comes from Mizuhopecten yessoensis, assembly GCF_002113885.1. NCBI lineage: Eukaryota > Metazoa > Mollusca > Bivalvia > Pectinida > Pectinidae > Mizuhopecten > Mizuhopecten yessoensis. The sequence goes on from NW_018404539.1 coordinate 491,046, forward strand.
TCTT
>NW_018404539.1:493531-515503 GCF_002113885.1 Mizuhopecten yessoensis
TTCAGAAGATCGCCATCTTTATTTATACAGTCGCAGCAATTTATTTGAATTTTCAACATCTTGTGCTTGCCCTCCCATCCCGCCCTGTTTTTTGTTTGTATTTACTTGTTTAAATTTATCAAATGATATATGAATGTACATTCTCAAAGATCAGTGACTAGAGTCTTTGTCAGACACTGCATATATTTATACTATTGTCATTGCATATATGTATACTATTGTCATTGCATATATGTATACTATTGGCGGATGGTTTTTTCTTCCGCTCACCTTTGCTTATATTTTATAGACATTTTAATTTGTTTGAAGAAATAATTGGATTTTTTCGAAATCATGTGTTACTAAGATCAAGAATTAGTAAAAGAAGTTTTTATCCAAATTTTTCAGAATATGAATAAAAAATTGCGGCCACTTCCTAAAAAGTGAGCCAATTTTTCGCCAATCACAATTTTTTTGTGTTATTTTGTTGGAGAAATGATGAGACATTAAGCAAACAGAGCTTCACAGCATGGAGATAGTTTTCATCACTTGACAGATACATGTATAATTATATAGAAGGTATTGGGAGGTCAAGAGACAGACAGCATATGAACTTTTAAGATCGTCAGCACAATATTTAGGTTTTGCAGTAAAAGCAAAAACACAGATTTATTCTGACAATATACACGAAATATGTACAAGATTAACAATCCTTTGATAGTCAGCTCGTGGTATACTATAATGTGGTCAAGGTTCCTCCGTCCTCGGTCTTGATCGCGATCGTGAAATTGCTTTATTATATATATAATTAGGTATTTATATGTAATCTGCCAATTGAAGATCTAAGCGATGTAAAACCCAACCGCGAGAGCTTAGCATATGAGAACATTGACCACTGTGAGTGTAGTATGTAAGAACTTGTGTGTAGACATAGCATCTAAGAACCATGATTACTGAACTGGACCACAGGTTATTTGTGGTCACATGAGTGTGATTTTTCATTAATGTGGTGAGTGATAAGAAAATAAATGGTTTTAAATCACAATCAGATGTCTAATTTCAAACGTTTATATATATAGTGGCCTTAAAAACATGAGGCACCAAATCTGTAATTCGAAGGAGTAATAAAAAAAATACCCTGACCGCGCTGTCGCTCGAACTAGCGACCTCGCCCTCTCCGAGCGGACATCGTAACACTAGACTTAATGGAAACTCCCCCTATCCTTAGCTGGTAAGGAGGACTATACTCTCCTCTTTTACTTGGACACAGCATCTAACAACCTTGACTAGGCTACTGTAGGACACAGCATTTAACAACCTTGACTAGTCTACTGTAGGACACGGCATCTAACAACCTCGGCTAGGCTACTGTAGGACACGGCATTTAACAAGGGCATCTAACAACCTTGACTAGGCTACTGTAGGACAGGGCATCTAACAACCTTGACTAGGCTACTGTAGGACCCAGCATCTAACAACCTTGACTAGGCTACTGTAGAACACGGCATCTAAGAAAATTGATTAGGCTACTTTAGGACACGGTATTTAACAACCTTCGCTAGTCTACTGTAGGACACAGCATCTAACAACCTTGAGTAGGCTACTGTAGGACACAGCATCTAACAACCGTGACTAGGCTACTGTAGGACACAGCATCTAACATCCTTGACTAGGCTACTGTAGGACACAGCATCAAACAACCTTGACTAGGCTACTGTTGGACACAGCATCTAACAACCTTGACTAGGCTACCGTAGGACACAGCATCTAACAACCTTGACTAGGCTACCGTAGGACACAGCATCTAACAACCTTGACTAGGCTACCGTAGGACACAGCATCTAACAACCTTGACTAGGCCTTAGCTGGTAAGGAGGACTATACTCTCCTCTTTTACTTGGACACAGAATCAAACAACCTTGACTAGGCTACTGTAGGACACAGAATCTAACAACCTTGACTAGGCTACTGTAGGACCCAGCATCTAACAACCTTGACTAGGCTACTGTAGAACACGGCATCTAAGAAAATTGATTAGGCTACTGTAGGACACGGTATTTAACAACCTTCGCTAGTCTACTGTAGGACACAGCATCTAACAACCTTGACTAGGCCTTAGCTGGTAAGGAGGACTATACTCTCCTCTTTTACTTGGACACAGCATCTAACAACCCTGACTAGGCTACTGTAGGACACAGCATCTAACAAACTTGACTAGGCTACTGTAGGACACGGCATTTAACAAGGGCATCTAACAACCTTGACTAGGCTACTGTAGGACCCAGCATCTAACAACCTTGACTAGGCTACTGTAGAACACGGCATCTAAGAAAATTGATTAGGCTACTGTAGGACACGGCATTTAACAACCTTGACTAGGCTACTGTAGGACAGGGCATCTAACAACCTTGACTAGGCTACTGTAGAACACGGCATCTAAGAAAATTGATTAGGCTACTTTAGGACACGGTATTTAACAACCTTCGCTAGTCTACTGTAGGACACGGCATCTAACAAACTTGACTAGGCTACTGTAGGACACGGCATTTAACAACCTTCGCTAGTCTACTGTAGGACACAGCATCTAACAACCTTGACTATGCTACTGTAGGACACGGCATCTAAGAAAATTGGTTAGGCTACTGTAGGACACGGTATTTAACAACCTTCGCTAGTCTACTGTAGGACACAGCATCTAACAACCTTGAGTAGGCTACTGTAGGACACAGCATCTAACAACATTGACTAGGCTACTGTAGGACACAGCATCTAACATCCTTGACTAGGCTACTGTAGGACAGGGCATCTAACAACCTTGACTAGGCTACTGTAGAACACGGCATCTAAGAAAATTGATTAGGCTACTTTAGGACACGGTATTTAACAACCTTCGCTAGTCTACTGTAGGACACGGCATCTAACAAACTTGACTAGGCTACTGTAGGACACGGCATTTAACAAGGGCATCTAACAACCTTGACTAGGCTACTGTAGGACCCAGCATCTAACAACCTTGACTAGGCTACTGTAGGACAAAGCATCTAACAACCTTGACTAGGCTACTGTAGAACACGGCATCTAAGAAAATTGATTAGGCTACTTTAGGACACGGTATTTAACAACCTTCGCTAGTCTACTGTAGGACACAGCATCTAACAACCTTGACTAGGCTACCGTAGGACACAGCATCTAACAACCTTGACTAGGCTACCGTAGGACACAGCATCTAACAACCTTGACTAGGCTACCGTAGGACACAGCATCTAACAACCTTGACTAGGCCTTAGCTGGTAAGGAGGACTATACTCTCCTCTTTTACTTGGACACAGCATCTAACAACCTTGACTAGGCTACTGTAGGACACGGCATCTAAGAAAATTGATTAGGCTACTGTAGGACACGGTATTTAACAACCTTCGCTAGTCTACTGTAGGACACGGCATCTAACAACCTTGACTAGGCTACTGTAGGACACGGCATTTAACAACCTTCACTAGGCTACTGTAGGACACGGCATTTAACAACTTTGACTAGGCTACTGTAGGACACGGCATCTAACAACCTTGACTAGGCTACTGTAGGACACGGCATTTAACAACCTTCACTAGACTACTGTAGGACACAGCATCTTAGAACCATGACTACTATGTAGACACAGCATCTAAGAACCTTGACTACAGTGTAGACACAGTATCTTTGAACCATGAGTTTTGACAACTGTAGACACAGCATCTAAAAATCTTAACGACTGTGTAGACACAGCATCTAATAACCTTGACTACTGTGTAGACACAGAATCTATTAACCTTGACTACTGTATAGACACAGCATCTAAGAACATTGACTTCTGTGTAGACACAGCATCTATTACCCTTGACTACTGTGTAGACACAGCATCTCAGACCCTTGACTTTTATGTAGACACAGCATCTAAGAACCTTGACTACTGTATAGACACAGTATCTAAGAACCTTGACTACTGTGTTGACACAGCATCTAAGAACCTTGACGACTGTGTAGACACAGCATCTAATAACCTTGACTACTGTGTAGACACAGCATCTAAGAACATTGACTACTGTGTAGACACAGCATCTATTAACATTGACTTCTGTGTAGACACAGCATCTATGAACCGTGGCTACTGTGTTGACACCGCAACTCACGACCTCTACTACTGTCTGGACACAGCATCTAAGACCCTTGACTACTGTGTAGACACAGCATCTAAGAACCTTGATTACTGTGTAGACACATCATCTAAGAACCTTGACCACTCTGTAGACACAGCAACTAAGAACATTGACTACTGTGTAAACACATCATCTAAGAACCTTGACTAATGTGGGGACACAGCATCTAAGGACCTTGACAACTGTGTGGACACAGCATCTTAGAACCTTGACTACTCTGGGGACTGAGGATCTTAGAACCTTGAATACTTTGTAGACACAGCATCTAATAACCTTGACTACTGTGTAGACACAGCATCTAAGAACCTTGACTACTGTATAGATACAGTATCTAACAACCTTGACTACTGTGTAGACACAGCATCTATCAACCTTGACTACTGTGTAGACACAGCATCTATTAACCTTGACTACTGTATAGACACAGCATCTAAGAACATTGACAACTGTGTAGACACAGCATATATTAACATTGACTTCTGTGTAGACACAGCATCTATGAACCGTGGCTACTGTGTAGACACCGCAACTCACAACCTCTACTACTGTCTGGACACAGCATCTAAGAACCTTGACTACTGTGTAAACACATCATCTAAGATCCTTGACTAACGTGGGGACACAGCATCTAAGGACCTTGACAACTGTGTGGACACAGCATCTTAGAACCTTGACTACTCTGGGGACTGAGGATCTTAGAACCTTGACTACTGTGTAGACACAGCATCTAAGAACCTTGATTACTGTGTAGACACAGCATCTAAGAACCTTGACCACTCTGTAGACACAGCAACTAAGAACATTGACTACTGTGTAAACACATCATCTAAGATCCTTGACTAATGTGGGGACACAGCATCTAAGGACCTTGACAACTGTGTGGACACAGCATCTTAGAACCTTGACTACTCTGGGGACTGAGGATCTTAGAACCTTGACTACTGTGTAGACACAGCATCTAAGAATCTGGACTACTGTGTAGACACAGCATCATAAGACATTGACAACTGTATGGACACAGCATCTAAGAATCTGGACTACTGTGTAGACACAGCATCTAAGAACCTTGACTACTGTGTAGACACAGCATCTAAGAATCCTGACTACTGTGCAGACACAGCATCTAAGAATCTTGACTACTGTGTGGACACAGCATCTAAGAATCTTGACTACTGTGTAGACACAGCATCTAAAAACCTTGACTACTGTGTTGACACAGCATCTTAGAACCTTGACCACTGTACATGTGTAGACAAAGCATTAAGACCTTGACTACTGTGTAGACACAGCATCTAAGAACCTTGACTACTGTGAAGACACAGCATCAAAGAACCTTGACTACTGTGTGGACACAGCATCTAAGAACCTTGACTACTGTGTTGACACAGCATCTAAGAACCTTGACTACTGTGTAGACACAGTTTCTAAGAACCTTGAATACGGTTAATATAATTAGAATTTCAATCAAATCACCTTGCACTTGAAGTTCTTTCATTTTTGGAACATTTTAGGTGGAACGGTTAAGAAAACCTTTGCGAAATTGGAGAAATGTGTAAGTGTAATTATTTAGTTTATGTTTATTGTTTAGGGGAGATGGGAATATGCCCTTGGTATGTGTGAACCGAATAACCTTGTCACACTACTGATTTAATCTGTGATCCAATTGTCCTGAAACTTATTAATCACACTCATCACCATTATCTGTTTTAGGTCTCCGTTCTGAACAGTCTGTGGTCAAAATAAAGGTCGCTGTTACTCTTAATGAATTGTGTTAACCTTGTGCTGAAAAAATCGTTTATTATATTTCATCTGGCATCGCTTGTGTGTGTTTTTTAGTTTCAAACCCATCGGCTGACTTTAAGTAGAATTTTGAAAACCCCACTTTATCACCTTAATTATTTGTCCAATTGTTATGAATGTATGTGCATAATCTCACAACTCTCAGCTCTTGTTCATGTTCACATCTCTTTCACATTGGTTTAAATTGAGTTAACTTTATATTATGAAATATTGCAAGTACTAGCCTAACAGTTTTAGTATATGATTGTCATGAAACTTCTCCATTTGTATACGCCCGTTTTATTAGTCCCGAGATGTCTACCTACATTTTTCACGTAGTTTCATTGAATGCTTTATCATCATGATATCTAGTTGTGTTTCCCTGAACGCCACTTTGATTCAACTATTTTTTCCAAGGTTATTACCCTTTGTGTTTTTGCAGTGTTTGATTTTTTTGACCAGAGATATCCTCCTGCAATTTTCAACAAATATTTTTGAAGCTTAGTAGTCTTTATACTCATAATATGTAAGTCGTGTTTTCGTGTAAGGCATTTTGATTCAACTAATTTTTCAAAAGTTATTGCCCTCACATGTTTTTATCTGTAGATCCTCACCCTCATGCAGTTTTCAAAAAACTTTGTAGGCTCTAATTTGCCATGACATGACATTGTACTTTCACAATGGAATTTTGATTAGACAATGAATCTTGCATTTCAATATTTGTATTCACTTGATAGGATAATGTTTTTCTTTTTGACATGGGATGAGCGTATATTGTTACAACTCTGTGTTAGTTCAGGTATTGATCTTCTGGAGTCAAAGATAAGCTCACTGTTACAGTGGTACTGTAAATAGACATTCCAATATTTGTTATATCGACTGCCAGTTTTTTACCCATTAACAGGCATCACATTTTGTATGAGTTTCTAGTTCCTGTGTCGACATTGTTCAATAAGAAAATGAGGTCTCTGTTTCTGTTATATACATTTCAATGTTGAAAAATGTCCCCTTAGTATCAAACTACAGTCGAACCTCGTTATGTCAAAGTCAGTGGGGCTATGAAACATCTTCAAGATTTCCCGAGTATTCGAGGTAACTGAAAATATTTTATATAAAATTTTGCACTAGGGACTGAACTTTTACTGCGAGTTAATTAAAGCGGGACTTCGAGTTATCAAAGTTCGAGATAACGAAGTTTGACTGTATAAGAAGAATGGATTATTGTTGGATATAATGGATTGATATCATTAACATGTTTCCATAACTGATTAGTTACTGGAACAGGGGGATTGGTAACAATTGAGGTGCCTTGTTTAATGCCATCAAGTAGGAGAGTCAACACTGCTACTTTGAATATATACATATACATATTGTTTGTCTGGATACCACTCTTTATCCGGGTCAATTGAAGAAAGGGGAAAACCTAACAGTTTCTATATAATAAATAACAACAGACTCAGGATCAGTTTCATTTTCTTATTCTAGGAAATGTCTACCAGTTTATCCCAAACAGTAGGCTTTGTCAGTCCTGAGATAGAACTCAGTAATTATAAACGTTTCCTTATAAAAAAAGATCAATGCATGTGAAGTCTGTCATCATATTGATTCCTACTTGTAGATGTATTTTAAATTGTTATTTTCTCATTCCATGAAGAGCTTTGAAACTGATTTTGTAGGTAAACAAGTTGGTTGCCAAAAATGAGAAGATTTTGTACTACATATGGTACAACCAGAAGGAAAAGTGTGTTGATTTTAGAGGTACGTAATATGAGACGGACATTATGTAACAATAAAAATATTTTGAAATATCAACTTATGAAGTCTTGAAATACAAGATAAGTTACCTTTCAGAGGAAACCTTATGAAATAATGGAGGCTATGCTGGGATTACACTGGCTGGCTGTGTTGAGTACACAGAAAATGAAGTGGTCAGCTGCTGTTAGGGTTAGGGTTTATTTAAACAAGAGATGATATGCATGAGCAGAACAGAACATGATGCTGTTGATTACACTGTAATATAATTTTATATTAAATGATCATGATATCATCATGCAGTTGTGTTTGTCACTTTGTTTCCACATATTATAAGCATGGTTACATAAAGGGTAATGCATGTTTGATATAAAATGTTATGGACATTGAACTCTTTAGAAAGGTATTATGACAATTGCAACAAATTCATTTATGCATGATATTCATACATAGTTATTAATGCATCTCACTTGCCATGGTTACCGAAATTGATAAAAAGAAAGCATTTGCCATGTGTGTAGCTTGTGAATGCAGCCCACCTGTCTTCGCTTTAGATGTTTTAATGTTAATTTGAATACATATTTTCGGTTTTATTTAGTGATAAAGGAATTTTATCTTTGAAAAGATTTCAATAGGCCGGTCTTCAATCTTTTGAATGAGGTAGCAAAGGAAAATTTAAGAATATGGTATATGTATTTTCACAGGGTCTCCTGATATGAAGGAGTTCGCGCTGGAGACAGCCAGAACGTTCCTGGGATTAATAGGCAGTGGAGAACAAGCTGAACAGCAAGCAGTTGTTCCTGTAGGTGGGTATTGTGTTTTATTGAAAATCATGTCAATGGTCAGGATTCTCAGTCAAGCATGTGAATGGCTTCTTTTTTAAACATGCCATCCTTCCTTTAATTGTCATGTTGTTGTCCAATACATCACACTTATAATTTCCCTTCTCCATCTGTCTATATGTTTGCTATGGTTTCCAGTAACATATTATCCATCATTGATGTTGTTAATATTCACTATAGATATTACGGAAGTTTCATTAAGAAAATACCAAAGGTCATAAATATTTCAGTATTGAAGACTGGATATTTTTCTTACAAAAGAATACTTAAACGTTCCCCACTGTAAACCAAAGGACATCAATGAAAATAAGTAACATTAATTATTTCATGTTGTTCTGTTTCTAAGGGTAGTGTACATCACTCCCTCACAATCATGTTGTTCTGTTGCTAAGGGTAGTGGACATTACTCCCTCACAATCATGTTGTTCTGTTGCTAAGGGTAGTGGACATCCCTCCCTCACAATCATGTGTGTTCTGTTGCCAAGGGGAGTGGACATCACTCCCTCACAATCATGTATGTTCTGTTGCTAAGGGTAGTGGACCTCACTCCCTCACAATCATGTTGTTCTGTTGATAAGGGTTGTGGACATCACACCCTCTCAATTATGTTGTTCTGTTGCTAAGGGAAGTGGACATCACTCCCTCACAATCATGTTGTTCTGTTGCTAAGGGTAGTGGACATCACTCCCTCACAATCATGTGTGTTCTGTTGCTAAGGGTAGTGGACATCACTTCCTCCGATCATGTTGTTCTGTTGCTAAGGGGAGTTGACATCACTCCCTCACAATCATGTTGTTCTGTTGCTAAGGGTAGTGAGCATCACTCCCTCACAATCATGTATGTTTTGTTGCTAAGGATAGTGGACATCACTCCGTCACAATCATGTTGTTCCGTTGCTAAGGGTAGTGGACATCACTCCCTCACAATCATGTTGTTCTGTTGCTAAGGGGAGTGGACATCACTCCCTCACAATCATGTTGTTATATTGCTTAGGGTAGTAGACATCACTCCGTCACAATCATGTTGTTCTGTTGCTAAAGGTAGTGGACATCACTCCCTCACAATCATGTATGTTCCTAAAAAGTATTACAAAGAAATTAAGTTAATGTAGTTTAAGTGATAATTAGAAATGAATAGTTTCCCTTGTGGCCATCTGTCGCCTTTCTCATTAATTTATGTTGAATTTTTACTCTTTTTTTTAGGTCTGCCAACTTTGCAACCTCAGGAAATATATTTACCAAATCTACGAAAAGTAGTAGCTACCCTTGTCAGCACATCTGGTATGACCATTAGCAAGTGTATAAATTTGAATGACTATCAAGTTAGTATTACACATGTCTATACTTTCTTTTTAATGTTACCAAGCACCAAATGTTTTACTTTGATTCCTGAAATATCCAGGGGATGATGAAGACCTTATGGATTTCTTGTTTGAAATTTAATGTTGATATAGATATTTGAATCCATTGCAAGACAATGAAGGATTAATTTATAGCGAGCGTAGCGAGCTCTTTTTGTATCGTATGCGTGGTACAAGCAAAAATCTATATAAAGTTACACAAAACGAAACTTCAATACTATGCGATCTTTTTTCTTTACATCGTGCAGAACGGACTTTAAAATTTGCGACGCTCTGATTGGTTATTTATAGATCAGAAGCTAAAAAGTCACCGTTTTAAACATCTCTGTGGGAATAGAAAATATGTTTCACATCGTAACTTATTTGCGTGAACTTTGCAAACGTATTCGTTATGGTTTGAAATGTTTCTTCATTAAAACGGGTTTAAAAAATAAAGTTTTCGATGTTTTTGACGAATCAGGTTAAGTAATAAAAATATTTGTGGTCTGAAAGTCGCGGGCCCAAAATTTGCTACATTCTGATTGGTTGAAAAGACCGGAACAGATCAACTTCGCCGGGAGTAGGAACACGGGAGGTAAAGGCCTACTGATAGACAAGAGTAGCTATGGAGCGAATTTTACCAGTTTTGACCTCTCACAGACAGGTATTATATTTGACTCAAAGGTCTACTGACTTCAATATGTGTATGTCACTCTATCATCAAGAATACAGTCGCCAGCTTCACAAAAGCTAGGCCTGTGCAAGTCTAGTCGGTTTCAGTGCAAAGGAGATGTTAATCAACGACATTCCTGATGTGCCGCCTGGGGTATGTACTAATTCCTGTAGGAACTCTATCTAAATCAGAGATTTACAACGATAGATATAAATCTCTGCTTTAGATAGAGTTCCTACAGGAATTAGTGTATGTACGCGCATAAATGTGTACTTTTATGTGGGTTAAATGTAAGTGAAATAATTTATGCTTCGCCTACTTTGTCAGTTCGTGTCGGTGTCACAATATGCCCCCTCCCCGAAGCAATTTCACAAATGCAGATTTGTCAACCTATTGTTTCCAACGTAACATAAATATGCCCCCCTAGGTAAAAAAATAATAACACTTGAGTGTCAATCATCTTTTGAGTTCTTTCTGATGAAATCATTAGGTCTTGTACTCAAGCAGAATAAGTTTATTGAGCAAGTTTATTGGCTGAAAATGGTAAATGTCAAATGTGTCGCATTGTATGTACAGTAATAGCTTCTAGCTTCATTAATTAAACATCCATGTTAGAAGATTTTCAACACTGTAAATATTTTTGAGAAATCTTGTCTTAGAAATTTAGGAAATATATATATATATATATATACATTATAATTTTGAAATATTTCAACATAAAAAAAATGATATTCAAGAACAGAGCAGCCTCAAGATTTTCTAAATGAGTCATCATCATCATCATCATCTTCCATTAAGTGACAGATCTCCTTGATGGAGTGCAATTGTCACTGTGAGAGGTTCCTAGAGGTGGCAGTTAAAAGTGCCAACATTATTACCAGGTTTTTTTGCCAGCTATTTTGTGAAAGGGTCCCTGTCAGCGAGCATCGGCATTTGGCAAAAATTGGGATATTTCATCAGTGTCCCCCGTTAAGGAAAAAATTTACTTTTGATGGAATAAAACCTACAATGTGATTTGCAAAAAAAATTCATCTAGCTGTTTCTTACAGTAAAATGTATAGCAATAAATAAACACATCATTTTTCAGTTTTTTTGTTGATTCAATTTCAAATTCTTGTTATTTCTGTACATTTTTTTAATATTTTGAATGAACAGTGTACATTTGGTATAATGACTGGAAACTTGTATGAACATGCTTTTAAATCCAATTGGGAAAATAAAGACTGAAATTGGGAAAATACAGGGTCATAATCTAAATATTGTAATGGATCACTTTAACAGACCCTATAAACACCTGGCAAAAATTCTGATTACATAACTTATTTCTTGCACCTGTGCCTATGTGGTCTCATTTGATGACTAAATACTGGTATATGAGATAAAATTCAAATACATTGTATGAGGGTTCTTATAGTGGGAATTAAAGGGTTTTCCCCTGTCAACTACAAGTAAATGTAGAGATTCAACTGGGGAGAATCTTGATTACTTTTTAAGAATAACCTTATGTACAGATTTGAATTGCATTTTATGTACCAGTATGTGTGCAACCTTATAATGCAAGTATTGATTTTTGACAATTATACTGCAGAATCATAATTAATATTAATGGAAAACTAAGGATCTTCTTATTTTACTGGTATTAATATATCTTAGAATAAAAAACTCCGGATCATTTTTTGCACATTGCAAATTGTATAAACTTGGTTTATACCGGTGTAAAGTGAGGGGAAAAATCCCCGGCCAGACCGGGGTTCGAACCCGGGACCTTCCGAACTCTAGTTGGACACTTCCAATTGAGCTACCTGTCGCCGACAATCTACCCAGTCCAGTTCCGCTACATGGAAATATCAATTTCCAATTTGATAAGAAAAGCAGAGGAGAATGTAAATATAAGTGCATGGCAAAAACATGTAAAAAAAAAAAAAGCCAAAATCGGAATAAAACTTGAAAGAAAAGGTCAGTTGTGCTAAAGATATTTCTATAGTGTAGTGGTCATCACACTAGCCAATCTGTGGTGGTAGACCCTGGTTCAAATCCTGGTGGAAATAATAGCACAACTTGAAATTATGTAAACAACTAATTATATAGAACTCCTCCATACATTTCTCATTACTTGGTACATTTTATATTTTATATGTATCCTTCTTAATTTGTTCTTTACTGTTCTTATTCATATTCATTTTGTCTACAGACAGATAGATGCATGGACAGACAAACTAACCACATTTAGATAGTAAAATTATACATTTTGTGGCCTGAAGAAACACTAGACTATCTAGATTACCCCCCCCCCCCCCCCCCCAACCACACCACACCACACACACACACAACCACAAGTGTAGCCTCTTCCATTTGCACATTTTTTTATCACTTTATGACTGACTATATATTCCCCATTTAAGAAAGAACCAAGCATAAGCTACATTGACCATCTTGGTCTTTGGGGAATAGGTCATGGGGTTATTCACATAGGTGATTTGTATCATTTGCCACAATGCCACAAAATTAAAAGTATGGACAAAACTATGTTTATAGAACAGAAGTTATAGCCAAATTTATTTATCCAACTTGTGATTTCAAAGCTTTGAAACCTTAAAAGTAATTGCATTATTATATAAAGTCAAACACCAAGAGAAATTCATGTTTGTTTGGTATTTTATCTGAAAAATAAGCTGGTGTCAATTGTGTAAGCACTGCCATAGCCTTTTCTATTTTAGTATTAGTCCTGGCATTGACATTAGGATAAAAAAAACACCAACTATAGCATATCTGTATCACAATCTAGAACCATGTGAAATTTCAATTTGAACTTCTGATTCCTGAGATAATCTCCAAGTGATAACAGACGGACAGATAGACAGATGGACATCTTTACTAATTGCATACGCAGATCCCGAATTAATTCCGAAAAACTTTTTTAAGATAAACATAATTTGGCCTTATGATAATCATTTATCCAGATTACCTTGACCTTTGGTAAGTTGACTTCTTGTTGGTTATGACCAACTTTGCTTCATTATGTCATAACAAAATGTTTACCAAAATCTGGCCTTTTGAGGGTCATATAATGTGTTTTTAACAGTATAGCCCCACTTTTCAATTTTTAGTAACAGCGACCTCAACTTTGACCTGATAATTGTGAAACTCTTGGTCCTTTTCACATCTATATGTATCGCACTGTATCACTATGTAAAGTTTTAGAAATTTCGTCCTTTTTTTGGAGTCCCGAAATAATCTCCGGACAAAAGTGCTGAAAGACAGACAGACATTGTGGTAATACTATAGGGCACTAATGAAAGAAGGTTTGTAGAATTTCATATTGCCAATTGTTTGTCAAAAGTATAAAAAAAAAAAAAAAAAAACTTCTGTTTATGCAAACTTGAGTCCCCTTTGTCCAAAGATGTACTAGAACAAATTCAGTTAATATCCTTTTGTACAAAATTAAAAAAAAACCTTTATTTCCCCTATTGGGCCCCACCCCTCTGCCAATATATATATTGGCCATATGAGCTAAAATTGGTTGACAGCATATACATAAATATTATAACCACATGAAATTTTTCAAACTATTAGAATGAAATGTAAACAAATCATTTACAAAAGATACAATTGTTTAATTGTCACTCGATGCTGAACCAGAATTACGTGGAGCAACATGTTGAGATATAATTAAACTTTAGATACAATCAAATCTTCACACCTGCCTAAGTTTGCAGAAAGTTGCAGAATTCATCATAATAATAAATGAATTGTAATGTTTAAATGTGCTTGAAATATCGCCAACACCAGTCACAGGAAAAAAAGGGACTTTAAAAGCTTTATCTGGAAGTTTGCAATAATAAAATATTGTATATTACAAATTTGTGTCTTGTTGTGACAGGTAAAATTAATATATTTTAGAGAGGAATTAATAACAATGTTTGAACATTTTAAAATAAATTTTAACTATCATTTTACAATACGAGAAAGCTAATAATTCTATATCTAAAATTGCAAATTAAAAAAAGATGTGTCTTGTTGGTACAGGTAAAATCACTGAATTAATGCTATGTTATTATATAATTAAAGTTATGCATGGTTAAATGATGTTATTTTAGATAGGAATATATATAAGTAACAATGTACATGTATATATTTTCAAATGAACTTTAACTGTCATTTTACAATATCAGAAAGCTAATAATATCACGTGTTAGATCTATATCCAGTTGTAAATTAAAAAAGACGTCTTGTTGGTACAGGTAAAATCACAGAATTAATTCAAGTCCAGGGTTTATTAATGCTAAATTAGATAGGAATAAATTACAATGTATGAATATTTTCAAATGGACTTTAACTGTCATTTTACAATAACAGAAAGCTAATAATATTACATGCTATAAAATCTACCCGTTTCCAAAGGGTCAACAGATGAATTTTTGCACTTATCTAGAAGTAATAAATTAGAATTGTCATGTCAGTTGTACATGTAGGCTACATTCTGGCACCAAAAATATATAGAATTTCACTATTTCTGAGATTGTGACAATTATGATTTGTTTTTATGAATATGTAATACTAAACTATTTCAAGCACTGCCGAGCGTAGAAATCAAGAGCTTATCAGACATTATATCCTTTGTCAAACAGATCGAGTGAGGCGTAGAATAGTTTTCTGAGTTTGCGGTATTATTCCAGGTTATATTTTATAACGTAGAGTAACGTAAAAAAAAATGGTAAAAATGTGGGTTTTTTAATTAAAATGTTGATGCTTGTGTCATGTGCAGCATGTAGTTTAGACGAGCATTTTGGCAATTAAATGTTAATTTAGTTTGTCATAAATGTTAGTTATGATTCAACTGTTTGTCTTTTATTGTGAATTTGTAGCATACATTTGTACAAGGGCAACACCTAATGAAAAGGATATATACATGCTAGGCTTTTATGCTGAGCAACATTGGTTATCATTCACCTGATAAAGTGATCCTAAGGAGGGTGCTTCATTGTCTTTGAAATAGATATTTTTTAATTGGTATAAAAAATCACTCCTTGTGATCATGTGTATTTCTGTACATGAAACCACAGGTGAAAATACAGGTTTATCTATCATGAAATGGACTCTACCTTTGTAATTATATATAAAGTCCTCTCTCAACTGACAGGATGGTCATCACACCGTGACATTAGAACAATAAGGTTAGGTAGAGGGAGCTGTCCAGTGAGCCTTGACCACTGACCTGACTGAAGACCATATAGCTACTAATACTATAGACAATAGAGGATGAATCCTCCATTGTTTAGAGTATAAGTAGTGGTCTCCTTGTTTGGGCAACACCTTTAGGCATATATAGATATTCAAACTGCTGGCAAAGGGAAGCCATAGAAAATCATAGTTGAAGGGATGGTTGATATTAGAAGGAAATCCCATATGAAATAGAGGCAAATCTTCAAAAACCTTGGTCCAGATTATTTTTGGACACTGACAGACAAAAAGGGTGTTGCCCGGGCAACTAGGGCAACACCTCTGGGTCCGTCACTGGGTAATACACTTTACAATTTAGATAAAGCATGTACATTGTATGGACATTTCCATCCATCAAGAGTACTAGTATTGGATTCTAGTAAATCTGAGTCTTGACAAGAAGACTTTTAAAATTTCAGCAAATATTCCAATGGGCCCTGCCCCTCCGAACCAAGGGGTGAGTCAGGATCTTACTTTCTGATAGCATCAAATTGATATCTCATTATCATTTCAAGCAAATTTGAATTATTTCCTGTAGAGTTAAAAACAAAATATACCTAAAAACATCATTTCCCTATATAAACTATAGTAAACTATACCCCTTCCCAAGGGATGACCTGATGACTATGGCACAATTTTGATTAAACACTTAGGGACTTTTCTGTCCATGAACAGTTCACCTGAATCTGAAGAAGATTTTTGAAATATTGGTCAATTTTCCCTTTGAAGCCCTAGATATATCCTAACCCCTAGGGTAGCGGCAGGGACCCCAAATTTGATACCCTCTTTCACAAAGACAGATTCTTATAGTCTGAAAAGAAAAGCATACCTTGTGGGACTTAATTATATATAAATGAACAAAATATAATAAAAAGCAGTTAAATTAGTTAAGTGAAAAATTCTGCAGGACTAGTCCAGGATTTGAACCCAGTGGACTTCAGATTGCACTATATATATATAGCAGACTGAGCTATTTGAGCTGCATGATCATTGACATTGGAACTGTCCTTGCCCAAATGTGGTACATTTATGTATCCAAAACAAAATTTAGGGGAGGTTAATGTATAGATATACTAATACTTTAGCTACAGTTATATATACCCTAAACAAAATGAAGGGGATGTTAATATAAATATATATATACTTTAAATAACTGTCCAAGATCCAAAGAAGAATTAAGTTAAATATCTCAGTCTTAGAATTTAAATATAAACACCATATTATTATACATACCATTATGATTGCCTATAGGTCTTAACCGTTAAGTTTGAATACTGAACCACTTCGATCAAATTGCTCCTATGCTAGGTGAAGGCCGCTGATTAGCCATGTGGAGTTTTTTGTGGGGATTTTAGCCCCTCTATTTGTACAATTTTGAATTCCCACTTCCTCACGATGCTTCCAGGCAAATATGGATGCTATCCCATTATCCTTCTCCTAGTTTTACAAGAGAAGATATTCAAAGCAATATGGCAATATTAACTCATTCATCCCTGTAGACACATTGAACCCTTCCAATTGAAAGGTTGATACATTAGTTCACTATGAATGAGTTAACCCCCTTTTTTGCCCCTACACTCAATCCTCTGGGTGTTTAGCTGCACTATTTCTCGATAAAGCTATCAAGCCTGTCATGTTGAATGGTTGTAAAGTCTGGGGTTTTTGTGATTACAAACTTTTAGAACGTTTACATTTGAAATTCTGTAAACATATTCTTCAGGTGAAAACATTGACACCCAATTTCATGATTTATGGAGAACTAGGAAGATTTCCTCTAAGTATAAATATCAAAGTTTGAATGATTGGATTTTGGGCCAAATTGTTAGAACCAATACCTAATAAATTAAGTAATAAAATGTATAAGATAGTTATAAACTATAATACTCAACGGACTAATTATATTAAAAATAACCCTGATGAATGTTATTAAATACATATATTTGAAAGTCAAGAATTCCATAGTACCAAATGGTTGAAAAATACATATACACTCAAAGATAAATTCATTAATAATTGGAGAAGCGATGTTTTCAATTCACCTAAAGTGACCAATTACAGAAATTTTAAAAATGACTTAGTATTAGAAAATAATACCTGCTAGATCTCCCTCCAAGACTAGCAAATGTTTATTGTAAATTTAGAATTTGTAATGCTAATTTTCTGATTGAATGTGGTAGATGGAATTACATAACAAGAGAAGATAGAAAATGTATTCTTTGCGACCTGAATGGAATTGGAGACGAATATCATTATTTGTTTAAATGAACTGATCACCAGATACTGCAAAACAGAAGGAAATTTATGTCGAGATATTATTTTGAAAATCCTAGTACTTTCAAGTTCAACACATTATTCAATTGTGTAAATAATGAAGAATTAATTTCACTTATAAAATTCCTTAAGCACATACTTGAGGGAATTAACACTGTCCATTAACACCATGATTTATATGTAAATTGTACTATATATATGTAAATTCTCTACACTGTAACCAGTTTGCGAGATTAAAAACTTGATCATGATCATTGTCATTATTAATTGTGTGTACTTAGAAATTACCATGCTCTTTAATTTGCAGGTTATGAAAAGATTAACACACTCGTACTAACTGTGATTGCTCTTAGGGTCTTGTCACTCCAGCATGCATGGTGACCTTATAACATTGAAATGGTTAAAATAAGTGTCCTTTAATGAAAAACGCCTACTGGCAATCCATGGACAACTACCAAAGTTTTCCCCAGGTCTGTTACCACCCAGGAATACAATCATGGTAGCCCTTTCAAGGGGTCATGCATGGCCGAGATATACGACATAGTAGTAAGTAAACTATAGTTTGAAGGTTGTTTCGAAAAAACAAATACACGTCTAACTTATGTTTCAAAGTAAACATTGACATTTTTTACTAGCCTTGGGCATTGGGCTTGGCAATTTAGACAAACATGTAGATGTTCATGAACTGAAAAAAAAGTACATTGTTTTATTATTTTTTTAATCCTCGAAGGGTTCTCGAAGGATTATAGGTTTGCACTTTGTCCGTCCGTCCGTCTGAGAAGTTTTTCACCTGAAGTAACAAGATTTGGTGTACAATGACATCTTTGGAATGTGGAGTGAAGAGTGCAAGAAAAAGGTCACTTTGACCTAACTGTGTCCTTTATGATTTGACATTTGACCTTAACTTTTGAAAAAATTGGACTTGGGCATATCTTTTCTATTTCACCTGGAGTAACTAGATTTAGTGTAACAAGGACATCTTTGTAATGTGGAGTGAAGAGTGCAAGAAAAAGGTCACCTTGACCTAACTGTGTCCTATGCTTTGACCTTTGACCTGAACTTTTGAAAAAAGTTAATCCGGGGTATATCTTCTCTACTATTTCACCTGGAGTAACCAGATTTTATGTCCAAGACCATTTTGGGATGGAGGAGTGCAATATTTAGGTCACTGTGACTTATGACTTGACCTTTGACCTTTACTTTTGAAAATATTTGTACGGGGCATATCTTCTATGCTATTTCACCTGGAGTAACTAGATTTGGCCAAACAAGGACATCTTGGGATGGTGTAGTGAAGTAGGTCACTATGACCTCACTGTGACCTATATATATGCTTCCTGACATAAGTGTACTGTTTGTGTATAGAAATTCTTACCGGTGGCCATGGGGGTCTATGGATTGCCTTGCAACAATTTGCCTTGTTAATACATATTTTCTATGCACAGTAGATCATATTTCTTTCATTTTGGCTTCAGAAAATTTTGCCTTAAATGGATCAGGCGATATATTGACAAGGGTCAAAGGTTAATAGTTAATTAGTAACAACAAAAAGGCCTACATGGAATATCTGACAGATTTTTTTTATTAAAATACATTTTTTTTAAACTACCATTCATTTCATTTTCATGGAAGAATATTCAGCGCACTATGTCCTAAGGAGGAATTCTGTTTGTTTTGTTACCTTAAAGTTCTTGGCTGGGGGCGCCGCAGGCGCCCGAAATCTACACTATCATCACAAAGGTTACTTAACTATGTGCGCTCGCTTATAGGCAGTGCCTATTTCATATTATTTAAATGAAAACATATCGTTCAACAATTAATTATCATGACATTGTAGACATTTTTAAATCAAGAAAAGAAGTTAGATGTTATCTTTCAATGAAGTATTTTGAATTTGTAGCATGTAGACCTTAGCTTCCATGAAAAATAATTACACATTTCATTATTTCCGTTTTTAACACGTATGGGGTGAGGCGTGGGTATTGGGGGATCAGCTAGGAGTCTGGCGCCAGATTGGTATCTGGAAAAAATTGGTTCCCTTAGTGACAACAAAAGCCGTAAGTAAGCACTATGTTTTCAAATTGGAAGGATACAAATAAAAGTACACATGATTTTGTTATCTTTGTTTAGTATTTTTAATAAAATAACCATACGGTTACTATATAAATACATGTTCATACATTTTTTAGAATGTACACATTGTATGCAATATAATACTATGAACAACATTTTCTCAGTCAAAATCTTCCCCTTTAGCAAGACACATGGAACACAATGTATTAAAATGAATAATAATCCAGCTTGTGACTTCATATAAAAGCATATATGGAAATTTTTGTAATGAATAATTTCCATGCAAAGTTATAATAAATGGTAGTAATGATTGTAAAGTGACATGGAATAGAATGGAATAAATCTGTAAGAAAACTGGTATGTAATGTTCCGATGGTTTGTTACCATGGAAGATGTCCAGCTTTGTTTTGCAACTGACAGTGTTTTTTGTTGATTACTTTTATATGTCTTTTTAGGTCACCTGAGAAAAAGTCTCAAGTGACCTATTGCGATCGTCTTTTGTCCGTTTTCAGCTTCTTCTCAAAAACCCCTCAACCAATTTCAATGAAATTTTGCTGAATTTAAACCTTCCATGGCCAAAGGTCAACCAAAATTGTGAATTATATGGTCCCCAGCCCCCAGGGGCCTGAGGGGCGGAGCCAAAAAGGGTCAAATTGACTAAAATTTCAAAAATCTTCTTCTCAAGACCCAGGTATGGTAGAATCAAATACTCTTCGTAGATAGAAGGGTCTTAAGGTGCTTTACCATAATTCAGCCGACTGACAGAACCACTATTTGTACATAGTTCATATACTACCCAGGTCTTTCACACTACTTTTGCATTACATGTAGTTTATGTTACCTTTGTTACAAAAGGATTTCTTTTTCATTTGGCAACATCGATAATATCAGTTTTTCCATAACTCAGGTGACCGTTAAGGCTCATGGGCCTCTTGTTTAAAAACAAATCATCATAAATATTATGCATGCACCAACCATAGAAAAAATATTACATTACATGTGTTGTTTATGTAAAGTAGGCATTCTTTATTCTGAAGAGGATCGATTGAATAAAGAGGGATGTGAGGAGGTCATCATACAAGTGGTTTGTTCTTTCTGTAAGTATTAATATGTCATCAAACCCGGTGCAGCTGTTTAATTAAGTGATTCATTATCATGAAATGGACTAGTACTAAGTCATCAGCAAACTTGTTTTGATAATTTGACTATGTTGCATTAGGAGACAAAAAGAAATTGTTTGTATGTACAAGATAATGTGTAGATTGTACATTTCTTAATGTGAAAAATGTTTATATACCAGAAGAGGGGAGGAAACAAAATTACGTTGAATATATTTAAATTTTACCGTGTGAAGGTATGACAAATAACTAATGGAAATTGATATAGACATTTTAAAATATCATGTTATCTGATTCTTAATGAATATCCTTTCCTGTTGCCTTTTTGCTTCCCGTCTCGCGTCCTTTGTCTCAGAGAAGTCACTACTTGTTCTTCAAAATGTTTGAAAACTTGATAATTTACCACAAATAAATACATCAAATCACAACATTCAAATCGTTATAAAACATGTAATTACATCAGCATGAATGTATTGAAAAAAACTGGGTTATTGTCTTAATTAAGATATATATTTATCCTGCACCACATCAATTAAACAATACGTTAACTCTGACTACTGAAGATCAGGAGGTGGCAATGATAGAAATTTGAAAAAAAATAAGGACAAAACATCTACGTCGAACGGGATTAAGGGCGAAACAATCTTTAGCATGGTCGGGATTTAGGGCGAAACAACCTATTACCCTTCTCCGCCTCCTCCTCCTCCTCCTCCTCCTCCTCCTCCTCCTCATT
>NW_018404539.1:515920-531301 GCF_002113885.1 Mizuhopecten yessoensis
CCTCCTCCTCCTCCTCCCTATTATCTATCACCCTCCTCCTCCTCCCTATTATCTATTACCCTCCTCCTCCTCCTCCTTATTATATATTACCCTCCTCCTCCTCCTCCCTATTATCTATCACCCTCCTCCTCCTCCCTATTATCTATTACCCTCCTCCTCCTCCTCCTCCCTATTATCTATTACCATCCTCCTCCTCCCTATTATCTATTACCCTTCCCTTCGAATGAAAAGAGACATATTGTATTAGTACTGGTATCATCGCAAAATATCAGGGCTGTTAAACTGTTAAAGATATAATGATGGAACTTGAGGTATGCCTGCATCATCCACAGATTGAAGGTGTGCAGTATACTATAATAAAGTCACTGTGACCTTCACCTCAAGGTTAAAGGTTTAATAAGTGCAACATTTTCAGTAAATTCATATACGGCCCGTAAATTTGAAACCGTTAAAGATATGTTGATAAAACTTAAAGGATACCTGCATCACCCACAGAAGATGTGCAGTGTGCTACAGTTAGGTCTCGTGCCCCATTTTCTACAGAGTTTTGGCCCTTTGTTTATTTTGAATTCCCAAGTTTGTTCGGAGCATAACTTTATGCACTTATTGCCCTTTGTGGCAAACTGCTCATTCGACATCTGACGGGCATATCATGTACCGCTTCGCGTAACGCTTGTTAAACTTATATTTAATTCATTATGAGAAAGTTTCTTTAGTTTTGGGGGCGGATTTCATTCATTCAATATATGGCATTTACATTTAATCACAGACATTGGTTGTTTCCTTTTAAATTACTCATCATTGTACAACATTTTTCTTTTGTAGAAAACCAAGATGAGAAGCAACGAAAACAACAAGACATAGAGCGGAAGATGGAAGATAACCTTAGGAAAACTGCTGCCCATTTGCAGGCCATATCAGCATTTAAAGACCAGTTGCAGGTAAATACAACAAATGTTTTTGACAGGACAAACTAGCAGCATTAATAATAATAATAATTTGAGGTTCTTGTATACCGCTTTATCACAACCTAGTTCGTAGGTCGTCTCAAAGCGGTTCACAAATTATTATTTGTGGTTATAGGGCCTTTGCAACCAGTCAATATCGTTCTCAACTCCCTTGGAAGCATTGCAGGATGGCTGACTGAAAATAACTTTAAATGCACACAGAATTGTAGGAATCATCTTTTAAAAAAACATGTAAAAAAGGGAAAGAATTCTTGTTGAAGGAGTAATATGACTTTTGTTGTTTTTTTACCAAAGAGGAAAAACTACATAAATTGAGGGGGAGTAACTCCGATCTCTTTTAGTTCACATCCCACCAATTTAAGGCTTCTGAAAATTCAACAAAGGGACTTAACTTCCTGAACACTATTTATAAGTAACTAAGTGTCACAGCAATAAAAGAGACTGACTTCGTTCAATCATTTGTGTTGTTTTATTACTCCGAGAAGAAACATCACCGAGTACACGTATATAAGTGTATGGGAAAAAAACCTGAAATGTACAAAATGACTGCCTTAGTAAAAGTATTTTCCCGAAATATATATACATGGATACTTACCTTCATCGACTATCAAGTCGTGTCAGTGTCAATATATAGTTGTAGGATCCACGTGCGGACCCCGGAGTACGTCCAGTACGTTTATGTTGACTATATGTAGCTCCGGCTGTCTCTGCGCGATTCCGCGATTGTATAGTTGGTTTTATTCCAAGCTCACTCTCTTAACACACGACTTTCTCCCGTGTCACACCTGGACACGTACTCAAGACATCACCAAATATGGACAAACACCGACACTACCGGACAGGTTACACACCAAATATGGACATACACGTCAAGTTACGAAGAGTAACAAACGCTCATCGGACAGAACACAGACAATAGACATAGGGTCTTTCCCTAAAGTAAATAAATTGTTGCTCCTTTTAAAACATTAATACACGTCTTCCTATGTACTGCACCATTTTGAATGAAAATTGGTACAAATACCTTGCTATCACTTTCATGGAGTGGATATAAAATGGATATAGAAATTGGAATAACTAGCCATAATTATAGAGTTATGCTCCTTTTCTTATGGGTCTTAGTGATTGTATTATATTCGAGGTTTGAGCCCCAATCATTTAACTTGTGCACCTTTTGTAATTTCTCTAAAACTAAAAAACATGAAAATGTATACAAATGAAAGGGTGTTTTTTCTTGGAAACTTTTTGTTTTATAATTTCTTGAGTGTTGATTATGATATCGCCAAAAATCGAAAGTGAATTATAGACCTAAAAAAATCAACACAACAAATAAATACTGCAACAAAAACATAATAAGGGATCTCTAGCCATTATTCTTAATGTCACAAGGAATGTAAAATAATTATCTTTTAGAAATCTTTCTTTTTTAGGATATTACTGGTATGCATAATTATTGTCATTAATTTGATGAGACAAAACTGGTTAGGTATCTTGTTTATGTGATTACAAGCATGAGTTTATATGATTTTTATACATACTTCATAACATAAAAAAAATCACATTTCAGCCAACTACAGACAACACCCTGTATCCATCACCCGCCATGCAACAGATCACCCATCAAGAGTCCTGCCGAATCAACAGGCGACTTACCAGAACACAATGTGGCCAAACACAGGGACCTTGATGCCTCTAGAGTCAACCACATACAACACCTCCGTTGCACAGACAGTTGCCATACACATTTGGTGATCAGGAGTTTGTACGAAGGACTTTACATTTGCCATCTGTCAGCAGTGAGTCATGGGCCAGTCACTATTCGTCACCAAGCTTTGTGAGTAGAAATTAGTTCTCCTAGCTGATATCTTGGCCTTTACACTAATAAAGATAGGTTTGTTTAGGAGCATCATTGGACAACAAAGTTTGGTGAGCACAACTATCCTTTATGATAGGAATTTAAAACTATTTTAAATTCATGGCTAAACTTATATGGTTTGCATGAAAATAACCCAAAAGAATTTAATGAAAACAATATTTTATATTTTGTTCTATCAGTTAATTATACACATTTTGTATTCTTTCATTTGTCAATTAGTACATTACTACTAGGCCTGTATGGTGTATATTGAGACAGTACTATTAGGCCTGTATGGTGTATATTAAGACAGTACTACTAGGCCTGTATGGTGTATATTGAGACAGTACTACTCGGCATGTATGGTGTATATTGAGACAGTACTATTAGGCCTGTATGGTGTATATTGAGACAGTACTATTAGGTCTGTATGGTGTATATTGAGACAGTGCTATTAGGCCTGTATGGTGTATATTGAGACAGTACTTGAATGTATTTTGAAGGACTTGAGTTTATATCGAAACACTTGCAAATATTTGATTATCCATAACTTCATTTTTTGTTATTCATGTTTTAGGACAGTCAAGGTTCAGGTTCAGTTTCTGGTGCCTTGTCCAGTGCCCATCAAGTAAGTACTGAGAGTTTATTGAGTGGTATTAAAACAACATAGAGTCAATAACATTAATTAAAACAAAATTAATTAACATCTGATAGCGAAGTAAAAGAAATCTTAAACTGTGCATTGATGGTATATAGGTAACTGAGCTATATGAACAGTTTGAAGTTGAACCCATTTAATAATACATAAATGTACAGCAAAAACTGGACACCAATCTTTCTACATACCAAAAATTATTTCCTTATTTTGTTCTGAAAATATTCACCGTCTTAGCAGAAGCAGTTCGAATTATCTGTATGTGTTACTATTTTAGCAGGTTTTTACAGGAAAACTATTTAACCAATACCTTAAAGTCTTACAATGAAGATCTTTTTAGGTCACCTGAGACAAAGTCTCAAGTGACCTATTGCAATCGCCTTTTGTCCGGCGTCGTGCGTCCGTAAACAATTTACATTTTCGACTTCTTCTCCAAAACCCCTGAACCAATTTCAATGAAATTTTGCAGAAACCTTCCATGGCCAATGGTCAACCACAATTGTGAATTATATGGTCCCCAGCTCCCAGGGGCCTGAGGGACGGAGTCAAAAAGGGTCAAATTGACTAAAATTGACTAAAATTTGGTTTACCAAAATGGTGAATTTCATGACCCTGGGGTCTCACGTTTCCCCCTGGGGAAGGGGTAAACTTTACTATAGTTTATATAGGGAAATCACATTTTGGACCACCATTTGTTTAATTTCCATTGGAATTAATTCAAACTTGGTTAGCATAATCAGGAGGGGATAAACTTTACTATACTTTAATTGTGAATTATACGGTCCCCAGCCCCCAGGAGCCTGAGGGGCAGGGCCAAAAAGCATCAAATTGACTAAAATTTCAAAAAATCTTCTCAAGATCCAGATATGGTAGAATCAAATGCTCTTCATAGATGGAAGTTAAGGTGCTTTACCATAATTCAGCTGACTGACAGAACCACTATTTGTACATAGTTCATATACTACCCAGATCTTTCACACTACCTTTGCATTACATTCTGCATATCATCATATAAACATGTACCCTCCTCACACACAATATCTTGGTTTTTCGTGAGTGATAAAATCGAAAAAAGTGTATTTTAGGTTTTTAGCTCACCTGGTCCGAAGGACCATTGTGATCTTATGCCAAACCGCTGCGTCCGTCGTCCGTCGTCCGTCAACTTTTCCTTTAAAACGCTACTAGTCCTGACCGGCTAAGTAGATTTTGACTAAATTTGGTCTGGAGCATCCTTTGGCCAAGGGGACTCAATTTTGTATAAATGGTGGGTGTGGCGCCCCTTGGGGCTGATGGGCGGGGTCAAATAGGGGAAATAGAGGTAAAACCTTCAAAATCCTTCTTCTACCGTAGGGATTACGGGATTTTATCCTAATTTAGTCTTGAGCATCCTTGGGCCAAGGGGACTCAATTTTGTATAAATGGTGGGTGTGGGCCCCCTTGGAGCAGAGGGCCGGGCAGAATAGGGGATATAGAGGAAAAACCTTCAAAATCCTTCTCCTACCCTAGGAATTAAGGAATTTTATCCTTATTAAGTCTGGAGCATCCTTGGGCCAAGGGGACTTGGTTTTGTATAAACCGTGGGTTTGACCCCTAAAGGGCCTGAGGGGCGGGCCCAATAGGGGAACATAGCAAATTATTCTTTAAAATCCTTCCGTAGGAATGAAAGGATTTGGTCCATATTTGGTGTAGAGCATCCTTGTGTAAAGGGAAACCAATTTTGTATAAACGATAGGTCAGGCCCCCCTTGGGGCTAAGGGGCGGGGCCCAATAGGGGAATTATAGCAAATTCTTAAAAATCCTTCCTCTGAAGAAATGAAAGGTTATGTTCTATATTTGGTCTGGAGCATCCTTGGTAAAGGGAAACCAATTTTGTATAAACGATAGGTGAGGCCCCTCTGGGGATGAGGGGCGGGGCCCAATAGGGGAAATATAGCAAATTCTTTAAAATCCTTCTTCTGTAGGAATGAAAGGTTTTGTTCCATATTTAGTCTGAAGCATCTTTTGGTGAAGGGGATCCAATTTTGTATATACTGTGGGTCTGGCCCCCAGGGGCCTGAGGGTTGGGGCCCAATAGGGGAAACATAGCAAATTATTCATTAAAATCGTTCTTCTTCTGTAGGAATGAAAGGATTTGTTCCATATTTGGTGTGGAACAACCTTGGGTAAAGGGAAACCAATTTTGTATCAACAGTGGGTGTGTCCTTCCTGGGACCTGAGGGGCGGGGCCCAATAGGGGAAATAGAGGTAAAACCTTTATATACCATAGGAATTAAGAGATTTTATCCTTATTCAGTCTGGAGCATCCTTGGGCAAAAGAGACCCAATTTCGTATAAACAGCGAGTGTGACCTCCCTGGGGGCAGAAGGGAGGGGTCCAATAGGGGAAATAGAGGTAAAGCTTCGAAATCCGTTTTCTTCTGTAGGAATGACAGGCTTTTGTCCAAATTTGGTATGAAGCATCCTTGAGCCAAGGGGACTCAATTTTGTATAAGCAATGGGTGTGGTCTTCCAGGGGGCTGAAGGGCGGGTCCCAATAGGCGAAATAGAGGTAAAACCTTTAAAATAAGGGATATTTTATCGTTATTTAGTCTGGAGCACCCGTTGGCCAAGGGGGCTCAATTTTGTATAATTGATGGGTATGACCCCCAAGGGGCTTAGGGGTGGGCTCTGTTTGAAGTTTGTTCTTGCTATATCTCTAGTACTGGATGGATCTTTCTGAAATTTCATATGACAGCACCTACCATGGAGTGCTATATCTTTACTTCATACCAATTATTTTAAACATATTCAGGTGAGCGATACAGGCCCTCTGGGAATCTTGTTTTGGTTTCAATGGTTTTTCTTCTAAAATATTGTTTAAAAATACTGCTATATGTATTTACTTTAAGCAATTAAATAATCCTTTTGGGGTATTTCTGAAGCTAAACATTTGTTTTTCAACTGCCTATTATGCTATGCCACATGTGATACATACATTTTTACCTTATTTGATTGAGTAGAGCATGTAGCTTGACTTTGTAACATTCACCTCTGTTACTTTGCTTAAGTTCTTAAATGTGTGTGTATAGTTATATTTATTTTGAAGGGAATAGTATTAGATAGCCTGTGTAAATTGATAGTTCAATGTTGTTTTCAGATCCAGTGGATGTTAATCATTTTGAGAGCTGCTGGCTACCTTGAGGATGTTCCAAACATCCATAACAACAGGGAGGCCTCACTTGCCGGTGGGAGAAGCAGAAGTCATGTATTACCAACAGATGGCGAGTGTGGCCAACTAGATGACATGTTCCAGGAGATGGGGATAGCCACGACATCTTCAATTGTAAGGTGCAGCACTAATGCAGGGAAGATTGTGGTTGGCCATGTGATGTATTTTTTCAGCAATGTCGACAATTCTGGGCAGAGAAACAACATTGCCAGTGTGTATGGTTTGGATTTGCCAGGGAGGACCAGCCATCACAACGCCTTCAAGTGCTTCACCCCTGGTGCATGCCTGGGAGGACAGTGTTTTGTGAACTCCCAGCCTGCAAAACCCACAAACATTATGCCACCCTTCACAGGGTGTCCATTTCCTATATATTCCTGTAAATTCCTATAAATTTAGCAATTCCTTTTTTTTCCCTATATTCTGCTAAAATTCCTATATTTTTAAAAATAAATCACCCATATTGTTCAGAATTTACAGAAATAAGTAGAATTTTGAGAATTAATAGTACTAAAACCATGCATGTACAATATGAAATTCCGTGTAATTGAGTGATGTTCAATAACAATGTGTAGGTTGTAGAAGTTAACTATTAACTATTCCAGAACAACAGCTATTCGATGTACATTGGTCACCTATTTTAATTATGTATTTTTTGTGTCTCAGAAAGAAAGAAAAACATTTCTGTCGTTGCATTTTTAGGTCAGCTAAAACAAAGTCACAGTTGACCTACTGAGATTGCCTTTTGTCTGTTGTCAGGGATTGTCCGTCCATAAGCAAAATTCATATTTTTAACTTTTTCTCCCAAACCACAGAACTGTTATCAATAAAATTTTGCAGGAAGTTCCAATGGCCAAAGACAAACCAAACTTCTGTTTATATGGATCTAACCTATCAAAAGGGGTCAACTTCCTAATGTGCTTTTTCAAAACTAAAGTTCAATCATTACACACGGTTCGCTGTTCCTCCTTGACGGTACAAATGTAAACAAGGTGCTGAACCATTATTAGCTCACCGGGTCCAAAGGACCAAGGTGAGCTCATGCCATACGTCAACAATTTCTTTAAACAACTTCTTCTTCTTAACCACTGATTGGAATTTAACTAAATTTGATTGGACGCATCCCTAGGTGGTGGGGATTTAAAATTGTACAAATGGTTGGGCTGACCCCCCAGGGGACTGAGGATGGAGCCAAAAGGGGGCAATTTGGCTCTATTGCTACAAACGAATTCTTCTGTAGAACAATGCACTGTTCAACAATATTTGACTGGAAGCATTCATGGGAGGCAGGGAATCAAAATTGTACAAATGATGGGGCTGACTTCTCGGTCTAAAGGGTGGGGCAAAAAAAATATTACTTGGAAATGGTTGAGATCTCCACTGTATAACCATATATACAATTGCTGAGTATATCGAGAAGAATGCACATTTTCCAGGATGGCTCTAGAGTCTGGCCCCACCCTTGGAGACATAGTCCCTGGGTCATAACTTTAAACGGTTGAAATCCCCACCCCAGAACTATATATACAAATGCTGGGCATAAAGAGATGAATGCAGTCATGATATTAGAATAGACCATGGGGTCTGACCAAACCCCTAGGGACCTAGTTTCTTAGTCACAGCTTGGAAACAGTTGAGATCCCCTCCCTATAACGACATAAACAATTGCTGAGTATAAAGAGATGAATGCACAAATGCTAGGCAAAAAGAGCAAATGCAGTCATGATATAGAAATGATCCTGGGGTCTGGCCACAACCCTAGGGACCTAGTTTCTGAGTCACAGTTTGGAAACAGTTGATATCCCCACCCCATGACCACACATG
Source organism: Mizuhopecten yessoensis (assembly GCF_002113885.1). NCBI lineage: Eukaryota > Metazoa > Mollusca > Bivalvia > Pectinida > Pectinidae > Mizuhopecten > Mizuhopecten yessoensis. The sequence goes on from NW_018404539.1 coordinate 524,427, forward strand.
CAATTACTGGGCATGAAAAATCGAATACAGATATGCTGCAAGGATTGGCCTTGGGGTCTGGCATATTCCTTTGATCTCATTTGGAGAATATTTTGCCATAATTGTTTAGGTATCCAGGTGAGCAATACAGGCCTTCTGGGCCTCTTGTTTATGTTTTAGAGGTCAAAGGCAGCTTAATTGGACTTGATTTTTAACCAGTTTTTTGTGCGTTATTAGATCACATACAACACTAATTTGCAGTTGGTTATTGCACGTATAAGTTTGAGACATTTACATGGTGGTGAGCAATGTGCGGAACCATTATTAATATTCTAGGAGCGAAAAAACATGCTTTAAAATCAATTCGGTGTGGAACATTTTATGTTGTTGTGAACCTTTCAAAGAATTCATTTACTATACATTAATTTCAAAGCTCTTTTAATTCATTGTAATAATTTTTGCAAATGGTATTTGAGGTTGATGAGTTGTGACATACCTATTTGACGATGCTGTTGGCATTTTGTTGTTTGTGTTGATGATGATGATGATGATGATGATGATGATGATGATGATGATGACAATGATGACAATTGTGACATTATAAAACTAGGCTTATTAAACCAATAAGCTGTAATGCTTGCAGAATAAAATAAACTGAATCTGATATTGTCTGAACCGAGTATATATTGAAATAATTATTGATGACATCACAATACAACCGGTTGTTTATGACATCTGCCATTGTTAATGATGTAACTATACATATACATTATAAATGTGTTTAGTAGTTCAGGGGTAGAAATATACTATAATTTTGTCCTGAAAACCCCACTTCTACGGACAGGTTATTTTGTTGGTATGATGTGACCAGGTGAAGTGGTATGCTACCTTGTCCAGGTGATGGCATTTTCGCAAGAGGAAACTTATTATATTGAAGTGACTCACCCATCTGTGGACAACGTCTTACGGAAACGGCTGTTGGACAGTTCGAAAAATATTTTCCATCATTCATTTCACTTTACAATACATTTGAGAAACATACATGGCAAAACAGACAATTTAGAACTAAAAATAGTAGGTAAATTGTCATTATGACAAATCCACAGTAAAGCCTTGTCTGTTCTTGTTGATAGAATCAACAGCAAACAAGAAATAAACATTGGAATTCACTGCCAATTCATAAATCTTTTCAAACACAACCAATCGTTTTAACCTTGGATGCACAAAGTAAAGTGCTTTGATCGTCCACATGTTGAAAATGCCTAAAAGGTTGTGTATCAACCTGAAATTTGGTCAATGAACAGTAGTACTGAACAAGTAACAGTTAACAGATAACAATGAAGTGCGGAAATGGGGTTATTGTCTATTAATGTCCGATTGAAAGTCAACAACGTCGCCGATATCTTAGACCACTGTCACGAGAGTAGCGGCATGCACAGGGACCTGCTATTTTGTTACATCTATATTTGGACCTAACCCAATGTGTTAAGAGTAATTTGACATGTTTTAGAATCTGTGGCCGATATACAGGTAATAAAACACAAATCATCATTTAAGAGGTCTGTATTTATTGTCAATACAATGCATTATTTAGAATCTATCGGTATTATATCATTTGAAATATGGAATTAGAATTAACTTAGTGAATAGTCGTGTTAAATGTATAATGATAAATGGAACGTTGTCGTATACAGGAAACATTAGCTCAGAAGAGATATTCTTACTTTGGTATCAACACATTTTATTGCATTTACAAAAGGATTAGACAACAGGCAATGCCTATATTAGTCTTTTCTTCTTACGACAATACATGAAAGTGAAAGTTACATTTAATTACAATTATATTCATACATATAATTATGTTAAATACAATTGAAATTATAAGCTCAGAGGACAGGCGATCGGGAATCTCCTTGCGAGCAGGATTACATAAATCACAAAACTAACAAAATTAACAAGAGGCCCAAAGTACCTGTATCACTCACCTGTTTCTTTTGTTACTTGAAACTGACGTATAGGTAACTTTAGCTTTAACTAGAACAGAAGACATTTTAATATCTCTTAAACGGTTCTGAAGATGTTGTTTGAAATTTGAAATTTTAGTTTGAAAGCTTTTGACCTTTGACTCCGGGTAGCACTTAAGTTGCCATTTGACCTCATTACTGTAATAAAAAAAACACGGTTCAAACAGCTGGTCTACAAAACATAACCAAGTATCATAACTTTAGACCAAATGGTTCCTAAGATATTGTTGTTTGAAATTTTTAACATATTTGACCCTTGTAACCTTGAAATTAGGTCAAGGTCATTTTAATGAGGGAACTGTATAGCACACCAGCTGGTCAAATAGTATGACCCTGGGCCTTATGGAACTTGAGAAGAAGATTGTTAAATATTTTTACCCACGTTGACCTTTGATCCCCAACTAGCATTTAAAGTTGACCTTTGTCCGCATTACTGTAATAGAGAAAAAGATTCACACAGCTGGTCTACATAGCATACCCAAGTATCATGACTAGTCCAAATGGTTCTCAGGATATTGTTGTTTGAAGTTTTTAACATATTTGACCCCTGTGACCTTGAAATTAGGTCAAGGACATTTTAATGAGAAAACTGTATAGCACTCCATTCCAGGTACCAAATAGCCAAATAACATTACCCTGAGCCTTATGGAACTTGAAAAGAAGATTGTTAAAGCTTTTAACCCATGTTGACGTTTGACCCCAGACTAGCACTTAAAGTTGACCTTTGACCTCATTACTGTAAGAAAGAAAAGATATACACAGCTGGTCTACATAAAATACCCAAGTATCTTGACTCTAGTCCAAATGGTTCTTAGGATATTGTTGTTTGAAGTTTTTACTTTAGATGACCCCTGCGACCTTGAAATTAGGTCTAGGTCATTTTAGTGAGTAAACTTCATAGCACTCCATCCCAGGTTCCAAATGGCCAAATATCATGACACTTGGCCTCATGGAACTTGAAAAGAAGATTGTTTAAGAGTTAAACTCATGTTGATGTTTGACCTCCAACGGACTAGCATTTAAAGTATACCCAAGTATTGTAATGGAAAGCGAAAGTAGATCCAGGCGGAAAGAGTCTTGCTACAATTACATCCACGTAAAACGTGATGGAGATACGGATGGATCCGATCACGTGGGTTACAGAGGGTATAAATACAGGTGAGCTGAGCCGGCCAGGCAGATTGAGACCGATCACAGTGTGATACAGACCAAGCTAACAACGGTAGGTTTATATATGAAGCCAACTAAAGCTAGGTAATATATATGCCCAAATAGCGTGTAGATATATTAAAGGCCTGAATAAGGCCATACAATATCAACACCGATAGACATTGTCAGCGGATGGTGGTCTGTGAGACATGCACGTTGGCTACCACTACTTACGGTGATAGGTAGGTGATCGGTGGAGCGGTGTTAGTGTAGGTGGCGGTCTGGTGTACAGGTAACATACACGGCACTCCGACAAGCCTCGCACGTATACATATACACAGATCTAGAGACGCGGTTGGTTGGTAGCGGAGCTGGCAGAGCGGCGTGGTGACCAGAAACCGCGCATTGTTATCGCCCGCCACCGCGGTACTAACAACACTGTTGACAGCAGTGTGTTCAGCTGCGCCTTTACATATGATGGTTAACGATACGTTGTGGTCAAATAACCACTGTAAATATCTTCATGTTACTTTAGCATGCCCGGGCGGCATGTAGTTGTAGTAAATCCGATACATATATATGTTGTACTAAGGTATCTCAAATCCCAGGCAGTGACCTGGTAACGAACCCCCTTACACGTCATAAGATTTGGTGGCAGCGGCGGGGATTTGAGTATCATTGTACATTGTATGTACCTTTTGCTTTAAATAAAAGATATACTTTATATATATATAAATCGTTTCAATGTTGTTTCTTATCATAATGGCTTACGGCGGTACGATTCCAGGACCGTGGAGAATGAGATACAGAGACTAAAGGGAGAGTTGGCCCGACTATCGGACAGCGGCATGGCAACGAGCGGATTGCCTGCTACGTCGACACCTCATGGCATAAGTGAAGAAGAAATATGTAGGCAAAGGACGGTTAGACATGCAGATAAACGTGATAGTCGGAGTGAATATATAGATCATCTAAATGACCTGAGGTTTGGAGATATGTCGGTATTTGGCGCCAAACCTAACACTGGACAGCAGGAGTCGGGTATACGTCCTAGTGCAGAAACACAGAGGAACGATGGCGGCGGTCTAGTAGAGACAACGCCCAGTGGGGAGCAACGGACGATTACAATGGGAAAATCTGTTAATATTAAACCTGCCACATACGATGAATCTGGGTCATGGCGCGATAATAAGTCTCATTTTGAGGCATGTTCAACCATTAACAAGTGGACAATGGAACAGAAAGGGTTGTTCCTGGCGGTATCATTAAGAGGACAGGCACAGGGTGTCCTTGGAAATTTGCCCGACGACCGGCAACAGCATTACGCAATACTGATAAAGTCTCTTGGGGATAGGTTTGCGCCGCCACACCAAACAGAACTATACCGTGTCCAATTGCGGGGTAAGAGGCAAAAACCTGGGGAGACCCTGCCAGAGTTAGGACAGGCAGTACGGAGACTAACGACCCTAGCGTATCCTACACTACAGCGGAGATACAGGAAACACTTGCCAATGAGCAGTTTATCGACTCTTTAATAGATTCCGACATGCGTATAAGAATAAAGCAATGCCGACCTTCTAACTTGAACGAAGCGGTACGCTTAGCACTAGAGCTGGAGACGTATAAGCGGGCTGAAAAACGTCATGATGACGGGACCGGCTTCTTGCGACAGACCGCTGTAGAAGACGAGGTCAAAGAGAGTAGCGCACCGGTAAACGAGCTGAAGTCAATGATAAAGGCATTGACAAATCAACTGGCAACCTAACAGAAGGACGTAGGTAAATTGAAGTCTGTCACTGCGTCAAGAACACGGGATCAGCAAAGGAAAGAAACCGGAGAGATAAAAGGCAATGGGAAGTGCCGGTGCTATAACTGTAGAGAGCAGGGGCATATCAAACGGAATTGTCCAAAATTAAAGAAAGGCACTAATAGGCAGGTTACAGCCACAGACAGCGACACTGATGACGAACAACGCCCTGTGGGCGCCGCATCATGTTCAAAAGAGGCTGGTATGTTTTTTACAGTCTTTGTACAAGGGACTAAGGCCAATTTACTCGTGGACACTGGGGCCATGGTTACACTTATGTCTACCTCACTTTATGAGAAAATGGTGGATAACGTCAAACCAGGGTTACGCAAAGTATCACAGAAGATAGTGACAGCCAGCGGTACGCCATTGCGTGTGAGGGGCAAAGGTGAATTTTCATTGTATTTTGAGGATAATGTAAGGTATACTGACGCAGTTGTGGCTCAGATTGGTGTTGACGGAATACTGGAATTGGACTTTTTAAGGGCAAACCACTGCAAGGTGGATATGGACAAGAAAGTGTTGATAATGAATGGCATCAGCATACCTGCGCAGTTTAGAGGAGAAGTTGGATGTTACCGAGTGAGCATTACTACCAAGGTTGAGCTTCCAGCGCGCAGTGAGGTGATCATACCCGGGCGTCTCATAGTGCCTGACGGTGCCCTAGAGCCAAGCACATATCTTATGCTAGAAGCCTCGGAGATATTCCTGCAGTCGGACAAAGCATTTATAGCAATGTCTCTTGTTAAGTATGACGTAACTGTTCCAATACGTGTTATGAACACAGGGGATAAACTACAGACAATTTACCCTGGTACATGTGTGGCTACGGTAACGGAAGTTGAGGGTCTTTCGGGCCAGTTGATTTGTTTGTTTGTTTGTTTGTTTATGTTTAACGGCCCATCGACGGCTGTGGTCATTTAGGGCCATGGTGATTTATTTATTTATCTTATTTTTTTAACAAACATGTGAGTAGCGAAGATAAAATCAGATAAAATGGTTCATTTTAAAAGCATTCGCATTGTGTGTGTAGATAATAAAAAATAAAAAGGGGTTAAAATAATAAAACAGATAACGAATAAATGATATGGAATATGTGATTTATATATAACGTCAAAAAGGGTAAGGTGGGTTAAAAGACATCAGAGTCTATAAAATAGACCGATGTCTTTCAAATAGTTAAATAATCCCTTCGAGTCCACGGAACTAAAAAGATTTTTCATATCCGGGACTCGAAAGTAGTTATCACGAATGTGTTTAAAATCGGAACATTCTATTAAAAAATGTTCCACTGTAAATGGAGTGTCAAATGCGTGGCATGAAGGTGGATCTTCTCGTTTTAAAAGGTACGAATGAGTAGGATATGTGTGCCCAGTACGGAGCCGAGCGAGGACAACTTCCTCTCTACGATCTTTCCGGCTGGGAATATATATTTTAAGTTTCGGTTGTATCTAAAAAAGTTTGTTGGTGGTCTTGAGAGACCAGCGTTGCTGCCATTCATTGTGAATGGCTGTGCGAATAGTAGGTTTAAAATCTGTGTATGGTAGTTTGATATTTGTTTGTTCGAGATTCAATGCATTTTTTGCTTCCCTGTCAGCAAATTCGTTGCCTTTAATTCCGACATGGCTCGGAATCCATAGTAAAGTTATTTTAGACTTTTTTAAGATACGAAATATTCGAAGAGCAAGGTTTTGTACGAGTGTGTTTTTAGGATCTCGTAACTGTAAACTCTGTAGGACAGATAGAGAGTCTGAACAAATAATTGCCTTTTTAATGCGGTGTTCATCGATATGGTCGAGGGCCAAACCAATGGCGCATGCTTCAGCAGAAAAGATGGAGGCGCCGTCTGGTAGTCGGACTGAAGTGCAAGTATTAGCAGTACAGCAGGCTGCTGCCACTTTCTCACCTTCTTTGGA
>NW_018404539.1:531836-547918 GCF_002113885.1 Mizuhopecten yessoensis
TCCACAAATAACGACCCTTCTGTTGATTGACCAAGACATTTGACTATATCATTGATTTAAAAACCCAACAGTGTGACTGATAGGATTCCACCCTGTTGGACTCCCATTTCCTGTTTAGACGTTTCAGAAAAAGTTGAACCAACACGGACTTTGAAGTGTCTATCTGATAGGTAATTAGATATAAAATTGGGAAGGTTTCAACGTACACCAAGGTCGTGAAGAACTTTCATGATGCCATATTGCTATGTAGTATCATATGCCTTCTCAATATCAAAGAACACGGCGACAAGGTGTTCCTTCTTGGCGAAAGCCTCTCGAATGAATGTCTCTAATCTGATGAGATGGTCATTCGTCCCTCTTCTATTTCTAAAACCACTTTGAAGAGGGGATGTTATATCGTTGGCCTCAAGAAACCAAACCAGTCTAGTATTTATCATTCGATCTAAAGTTTTACAGACACAACTAGTCAGAGAGATAGGACGATAGTTGTTTGGGTCAGTGGCATCCTTTACAGGTTTTGGGATAGGTATAATTGTGGAGTTCTTCCACGAATCGGTAATCTTTCCGGAAGCGTAAACTTGATTGAATATGTAAAGAAGACATGTAAGTGACGAGTCCGGTAAGTGCTTTAGAAATTGATATGGAATATCATCAGGACCTGAAGCAGTGTCCTGTGATTTTCTAATCGAATCAACAAGTTCTGGTATGGTAAATTGCTCATTATAACCTTCTTTGTTTGATGATTTGAAATTGAGCCGTTTCTTTTCTTTTTTTTTTCTTTAAAGACTGGAATTTTCGGGAGTGGTTTAAAGGGGATGAGTTTTTAGCTATGTTTTTTGCAAATGCATCAGCAATTTCAGACAGAGACGAAAAAAAAATGTTTTTATTAATGAGGTGGGAGGATGTTGCCTTTTTCTTTTTCCCATTTATTTTCCGAATCATATCCCATACTTTTTTTGAGGACGTGTTTGATGATATCTTCGATACATATTCTCTCCAGCTGTTTATTTTGTCAATTTTAATTGATCGCCGAGCCTTTGCCCGCCAAATTTTAAATTCACTGTAGTTTGAAGCAGTTGGGCATTTCAAGTAGCGTCTTAGAGCAGCTGCCCGATTACTGCGTGTTTTAAAAGATTTTTCAAATAAAAGGAACTTCGTAGGTTTTGGAGCGGATTTTGAAATTGTCTGTTGGGCAATAGAAGTGAGTGTTTCAGTAAAAGTTTTGATAGGGTCGTCGAGGTTAGTAAAATTGTCTATGGTTAGTTTTTCAATGCACATGTGTTGGAATTGGACCCAATCTGCTTTGTGCATATTCCATCGAGTGAGAGGATCATCAAGAGGAGTCCCAATATTCTTAAGAAAAATTGGGAAGTGGTCACTCCCACAAAGATCATCATTTACCCTCCAGTTATAATCAAGTAGAATGGACGGATGGCATAATGATAGATCAATGTGGGTACGAGAGCCTGTAGCAGGGTGTAAATAGGTAGGGGTATTGTTGTTAAAAAGGCACAAGTTGTTTTTATCTATAAATTACTCAATACGTCTTTCTCTCTCGTCTGTGTTGGGACAGCCCCACAGGCTATTATGACCATTAAAATCACCGAGGATTATGAATGGTGTTGGGAGCTGGGAGACGATGTTATTGAGTTGCTCACAATAATATAACGTTAAATTGTCGAATCAATTGGGAATATGTTTACTTTTCTTAGAGGTAAACGTTGCCGTATACTTGTAAAGATATGGCGCAACGGTAAAATTGGGAGTTTGAAATAACCTCGTCTCAGTAGTTTCAGGAGATCTATCTATAGCGGGGACATTATTCATGACTGACAGGAAATAAACGCTACACTTCCTTTTAAAGACATACATAGTGTGATGCCCATTCATATACTCGTTCATACCACGAGCATTCAAGCTCTCAAAATGGTACATGCTGTTACATTAACAACAATGAAATAATTTTGTTGATTTTGTCTTACGTATAAAAACTCGATTTTACAATATCTGATGGAGTGGTGTAGTGGGCTAAACCGGCAGGTCTTACTTATACACGAGCATCGATGTTTTCGTCTCCGATGGTTCGAGTCCTGCAAGCATCACTTTTCTTTCCTCAAACAAGATCTTTTTGTACGGCTCATTTTGATATTGTACAAAGTGATTTTTCGCTGTCAAACGTTTTAAATTTCAATAGAGGCATCTTATATGTAACATACAGAAAAATGGTAAGTTACATTTGACTGACGCACGAAATTGTATTTGACAAAGAATACCATTGCGTTGGGGAGATAACACTTACGTTCACCTGACGGATGTAAGAAAAATGTTTCATCAAAACATAATTAATTTAAAATTCTTAAGAAATGTCAGGTTATTTACTAAAACAGAGCTGTGGTTTCTTAAACTTAATAACGTATTTGGATCCTTACAATTGGTTAATGTACGGAATTTTATTTGACGCAAAGCACGAGATATGCAAATGAGTCTACACCAAGTTTTCCGATTTCCAAAATTTCTTTATAGGAATGTGTGTTAGTGGGAGGACGGTTGTCTAAAGCAAGTGGCATAACGAATCATTTTAAACCCCACTATGTCCAAAAGTTACGTCATATTCAAACCAGATATTATAATATATTTAAATTAGATTTTACCTCTTTTTTTCATTCCAGAGTTCTAATGTCTGACAACTCTACCTGTGAAGGCTGTGGGAGAGTTATAATGTCTGACAATTCTATCTGTGAAGGCTGTGGGAGAGTTATAATGTCTGACAACACTACCTGTGAAGGCTGTGGGAGAGTTATAATGTCTGACAACTCTACCTGTGAAGGCTGTGGGAGAGTTATAATGTCTGACAACTCTACCTGTGAAGGCTGTGGGAGAGTTATAATGTCTGACAACTCTACCTGTGAAGGCTGTGGGAGAGTTATAATGTCTGACAACTCTACCTGTGAAGGCTGTGGGAGAGTTATAATGTCTGACAACTCTACCTGTGAAGGCTGTGGGAGAGTTATAATGTCTGACAACTCTACCTGTGAAGGCTGTGGGAGAGTTATAATGTCTGACAACTCTACCTGTGAAGGCTGTGGGAGAGTTATAATGTCTGACAACTCTACCTGTGAAGGCTGTGGGAGAGTTATAATGTCTGACAACTCTACCTGTGAAGGCTGTGGGAGAGTTATAATGTCTGACAACTCTACCTGTGAAGGCTGTGGGAGAGTTATAATGTCTGACAACTCTACCTGTGAAGGCTGTGGGAGAGTTATAATGTCTGACAACTCTACCTGTGAAGGCTGTGGGAGAGTTATAATGTCTGACAACTCTACCTGTGAAGGCTGTGGGAGAGTTATAATGTCTGACAACTCTACCTGTGAAGGCTGTGGGAGAGTTATAATGTCTGACAACTCTACCTGTGAAGGCTGTGGGAGAGTTATAATGTCTGACAACTCTACCTGTGAAGGCTGTGGGAGAGTTATAATGTCTGACAACTCTACCTGTGAAGGCTGTGGGAGAGTTATAATGTCTGACAACTCTACCTGTGAAGGCTGTGGGAGAGTTATAATGTCTGACAACTCTACCTGTGAAGGCTGTGGGAGAGTTATAATGTCTGACAACTCTACCTGTGAAGGCTGTGGGAGAGTTATAATGTCTGACAACTCTACCTGTGAAGGCTGTGGGAGAGTTATAATGTCTGACAACTCTACCTGTGAAGGCTGTGGGAGAGTTATAATGTCTGACAACTCTACCTGTGAAGGCTGTGGGAGAGTTATAATGTCTGACAACTCTACCTGTGAAGGCTGTGGGAGAGTTATAATGTCTGACAACTCTACCTGTGAAGGCTGTGGGAGAGTTATAATGTCTGACAACTCTACCTGTGAAGGCTGTGGGAGAGTTATAATGTCTGACAACTCTACCTGTGAAGGCTGTGGGAGAGTTATAATGTCTGACAACTCTACCTGTGAAGGCTGTGGGAGAGTTATAATGTCTGACAACTCTACCTGTGAAGGCTGTGGGAGAGTTATAATGTCTGACAACTCTACCTGTGAAGGCTGTGGGAGAGTTATAATGTCTGACAACTCTACCTGTGAAGGCTGTGGGAGAGTTATAATGTCTGACAACTCTACCTGTGAAGGCTGTGGGAGAGTTATAATGTCTGACAACTCTACCTGTGAAGGCTGTGGGAGAGTTATAATGTCTGACAACTCTACCTGTGAAGGCTGTGGGAGAGTTATAATGTCTGACAACTCTACCTGTGAAGGCTGTGGGAGAGTTATAATGTCTGACAACTCTACCTGTGAAGGCTGTGGGAGAGTTATAATGTCTGACAACTCTACCTGTGAAGGCTGTGGGAGAGTTATAATGTCTGACAACTCTACCTGTGAAGGCTGTGGGAGAGTTATAATGTCTGACAACTCTACCTGTGAAGGCTGTGGGAGAGTTATAATGTCTGACAACTCTACCTGTGAAGGCTGTGGGAGAGTTATAATGTCTGACAACTCTACCTGTGAAGGCTGTGGGAGAGTTATAATGTCTGACAACTCTACCTGTGAAGGCTGTGGGAGAGTTATAATGTCTGACAACTCTACCTGTGAAGGCTGTGGGAGAGTTATAATGTCTGACAACTCTACCTGTGAAGGCTGTGGGAGAGTTATAATGTCTGACAACTCTACCTGTGAAGGCTGTGGGAGAGTTATAATGTCTGACAACTCTACCTGTGAAGGCTGTGGGAGAGTTATAATGTCTGACAACTCTACCTGTGAAGGCTGTGGGAGAGTTATAATGTCTGACAACTCTACCTGTGAAGGCTGTGGGAGAGTTATAATGTCTGACAACTCTACCTGTGAAGGCTGTGGGAGAGTTATAATGTCTGACAACTCTACCTGTGAAGGCTGTGGGAGAGTTATAATGTCTGACAACTCTACCTGTGAAGGCTGTGGGAGAGTTATAATGTCTGACAACTCTACCTGTGAAGGCTGTGGGAGAGTTATAATGTCTGACAACTCTACCTGTGAAGGCTGTGGGAGAGTTATAATGTCTGACAACTCTACCTGTGAAGGCTGTGGGAGAGTTATAATGTCTGACAACTCTACCTGTGAAGGCTGTGGGAGAGTTATAATGTCTGACAACTCTACCTGTGAAGGCTGTGGGAGAGTTATAATGTCTGACAACTCTACCTGTGAAGGCTGTGGGAGAGTTATAATGTCTGACAACTCTACCTGTGAAGGCTGTGGGAGAGTTATAATGTCTGACAACTCTACCTGTGAAGGCTGTGGGAGAGTTATAATGTCTGACAACTCTACCTGTGAAGGCTGTGGGAGAGTTATAATGTCTGACAACTCTACCTGTGAAGGCTGTGGGAGAGTTATAATGTCTGACAACTCTACCTGTGAAGGCTGTGGGAGAGTTATAATGTCTGACAACTCTACCTGTGAAGGCTGTGGGAGAGTTATAATGTCTGACAACTCTACCTGTGAAGGCTGTGGGAGAGTTATAATGTCTGACAACTCTACCTGTGAAGGCTGTGGGAGAGTTATAATGTCTGACAACTCTACCTGTGAAGGCTGTGGGAGAGTTATAATGTCTGACAACTCTACCTGTGAAGGCTGTGGGAGAGTTATAATGTCTGACAACTCTACCTGTGAAGGCTGTGGGAGAGTTATAATGTCTGACAACTCTACCTGTGAAGGCTGTGGGAGAGTTATAATGTCTGACAACTCTACCTGTGAAGGCTGTGGGAGAGTTATAATGTCTGACAACTCTACCTGTGAAGGCTGTGGGAGAGTTATAATGTCTGACAACTCTACCTGTGAAGGCTGTGGGAGAGTTATAATGTCTGACAACTCTACCTGTGAAGGCTGTGGGAGAGTTATAATGTCTGACAACTCTACCTGTGAAGGCTGTGGGAGAGTTATAATGTCTGACAACTCTACCTGTGAAGGCTGTGGGAGAGTTATAATGTCTGACAACTCTACCTGTGAAGGCTGTGGGAGAGTTATAATGTCTGACAACTCTACCTGTGAAGGCTGTGGGAGAGTTATAATGTCTGACAACTCTACCTGTGAAGGCTGTGGGAGAGTTATAATGTCTGACAACTCTACCTGTGAAGGCTGTGGGAGAGTTATAATGTCTGACAACTCTACCTGTGAAGGCTGTGGGAGAGTTATAATGTCTGACAACTCTACCTGTGAAGGCTGTGGGAGAGTTATAATGTCTGACAACTCTACCTGTGAAGGCTGTGGGAGAGTTATAATGTCTGACAACTCTACCTGTGAAGGCTGTGGGAGAGTTATAATGTCTGACAACTCTACCTGTGAAGGCTGTGGGAGAGTTATAATGTCTGACAACTCTACCTGTGAAGGCTGTGGGAGAGTTATAATGTCTGACAACTCTACCTGTGAAGGCTGTGGGAGAGTTATAATGTCTGACAACTCTACCTGTGAAGGCTGTGGGAGAGTTATAATGTCTGACAACTCTACCTGTGAAGGCTGTGGGAGAGTTATAATGTCTGACAACTCTACCTGTGAAGGCTGTGGGAGAGTTATAATGTCTGACAACTCTACCTGTGAAGGCTGTGGGAGAGTTATAATGTCTGACAACTCTACCTGTGAAGGCTGTGGGAGAGTTATAATGTCTGACATCTCTACCTGTGAAGGCTGTGGGAGAGTTATAATGTCTGACATCTCTACCTGTGAAGGCTGTGGGAGAGTTGTAATGTCTGACAACTCTACCTGTGAAGGCTGTGGGAGAGTTGTAATGTCTGACAACTCTACCTGTGAAGGCTGTGGGAGAGTTATAATGTCTGACATCTCTACCTGTGAACTTCCTCACCTTTAGATCAGCACATTACCTGAGTGGAAGACTAGGACTTGGTTTGTTATCATGTAACAGTTTCATCATGTCCACCATATGTCAGTTTGTAAATTTGAATTAATTATCTCCTCAAATTTTTCTTTGTTTTAAGTAGGTAACTTTAGAATGTTCGGTCTGTCTTGAAAGCTTAACCCTCATTCATTCTAGATATCTGTTTCCTACTCTCCTTTGTACCTTTTAGATTCTAGTGAAGTCTATCTCTTGTGTTGATTCCATATTCCAGGAATGGTCTAACGAGTGCACGGTACAGAAACATGTTGTATGTGTTCATGGAACTTTTTATGTTTGTAAAGAGTCCGTCATTTTGTTTTGTTTTGTACATATCTATATGACATCGATCTCCTTTATACAAGTGCAGTTGAGTGTTATTACTCTTATTACCTAATGACCGTACCATGGTTTGATTCAAGTAGGATTTCAGCATTACTGAATATGATCATTTTTGAGCTGGTTAATGTGTCCAAACAGGGTCTTTTTGTTGGGATTATATCTGTTATGTATTGTCGGCGATCTCTGTTCATACTTTTGTATCTCGGAGATATTTATTTCTACTTTTGTATCTCGGAGATATTTATTTCTACTTTTGTATCTCGGTGATATTCATTTCTACTTTTGTATCTCGGAGATATTTATTTCTATTCTTGTATCTCGGTGATATTTATTTCTACTTTTGTATCTCGGTGATATTCATTTCTACTTTTGTATCTCGGTGATATTCATTTCTACTTTTCTATCTCGGTGATATTCATTTCTACTTTTGTATCCTCTGTAATATGTGTTGGTACTTTTTTGTATCGTCGTTGATATTATTCTGATATTGTTTACCATTGTTAGCGATATACTGATACTGTTTACCATTGTTACCGATATACTGATACTGTTTACCATTGTTACCGATATACTGATACTGTTTACCATTGTTACCGATATACTGATACTGTTTACCATTGTTACCGATATACTGATACTGTTTACCATTGTTACCGATATACTGATACTGTTTACCATTGTTACCGATATACTGATACTGTTTACCATTGTTACCGATATACTGATACTGTTTACCATTGTTACCGATATACTGATACTGTTTACCATTGTTACCGATATACTGATACTGTTTACCATTGTTACCGATATACTGATACTGTTTACCATTGTTACCGATATACTGATACTGTTTACCATTGTTACCGATATACTGATACTGTTTACCATTGTTACCGATATACTGATACTGTTTACCATTGTTACCGATATACTGATACTGTTTACCATTGTTACCGATATACTGATACTGTTTACCATTGTTACCGATATACTGATACTGTTTACCATTGTTACCGATATACTGATACTGTTTACCATTGTTACCGATATACTGATACTGTTTACCATTGTTACCGATATACTGATACTGTTTACCATTGTTACCGATATACTGATACTGTTTACCATTGTTACCGATATACTGATACTGTTTACCATTGTTACCGATATACTGATACTGTTTACCATTGTTACCGATATACTGATACTGTTTACCATTGTTACCGATATACTGATACTGTTTACCATTGTTACCGATATACTGATACTGTTTACCATTGTTACCGATATACTGATACTGTTTACCATTGTTACCGATATACTGATACTGTTTACCATTGTTACCGATATACTGATACTGTTTACCATTGTTACCGATATACTGATACTGTTTACCATTGTTACCGATATACTGATACTGTTTACCATTGTTACCGATATACTGATACTGTTTACCATTGTTACCGATATACTGATACTGTTTACCATTGTTACCGATATACTGATACTGTTTACCATTGTTACCGATATACTGATACTGTTTACCATTGTTACCGATATACTGATACTGTTTACCATTGTTACCGTTATACTGATACTGTTTACCATTGTTAGCGATATACTGATGTCGGAATATGTTGCATTCTCAAGAAAAACAAAAGTATAAAGGATTTCAGATTTTAATGGATGAATATGCAATTATACAAGTTCATAAACAAGCTTTTAATCAGCTATAATTTATGACAAAAATCAATCATGCAATGAAGTAATGGCAAAAGTAGCTTACCTACGACTTAATCACGTCTGTGTTTGACTAAAATCTCATTTAAGACAGCCTGGCAGCTGTATCTGACAAAGTCTTTTATATTACATCATGACGTCTATGTCTGAAACATGACATGTTACCTAGGCCACATCATACATATATATCTGTTCAAGACAAACTGTTACGTTATCTTTGAGGATGACTTTTGTGTGTGTATTTATGACAACATGACTTTTGTGTCTGACAATGTTAGATATTACAGTGTGTTTATGGCAACATGACTTGTGTTTATAACAATGTTAGATATTACAGTGTGTTTATGACAACATGACTTTTGTGTCTGACAATGATGGATATTACAATCTATTTATGACAACATGACTTTTGTGTCTAACAATGTTAGACATTACAGTGTATTTATGACAACATGACTTTTGTATCTAACAATGTTAGATATTACAGTGTATTTATGACAGCATGACTTTTGTGTCTGACAATGTTAGATATTACAGTGTGTTTATGGCAACATGACTTGTGTTTATAACAATGTTAGATATTAAAGTGTATTTATGACAACATGACTTTTGTGTCTGACAATGTTAGGTATTACAGTGTATTTATGACAACATGACTTGTGTTTATAACAATGTTAGATATTAAAGTGTATTTATGACAACATGACTTTTATGTCTGACAACATGACTTTTGTGTCTGACAAAATTACTTTTGTGTCTGACAATGTTATATTTTACAGTGTATTTATGACAACATGACTTTTGTGTCTAACAATGTTAGATATTACAGTGTATTTATGACAACATGACTTTTGTGTCCGACAATGTAAGATATTAAAGTGTATTTATGACAACATGACTTTTGTGTCTGACAATGTTAGACATAACAGTGTATTTATGACAACATGACTTTTGTATCTGACAATGTTAAATATTACAGTGTAATTATGACAGCAAGACTTTTGTGTCTGACAATGTTAGATATTACAGTGTATTGATGACAGCATGACTTTTGTGTCTTACAATGTTAGATATTACAGTGTATTTATGTGACAACATGACTTTTGTGTCTGAAAATGTTAGATATTACAGTGTATTGATGACAGCATGACTTTTGTGTCTGACAATGTTAGATATTACAATGTATTTATGACAACATGACTTTTGTGTCTGACAATGTTAGACATAACAGTGTATTTATGACAACATGACTTTTGTATCTGACAATGTTAGATATTACAGTGTATTTATGACAGCAAGACTTGTGTGTGTGACAATGTTAGATATTACAGTGTATTTATGTCAGCAAGACTTTTGTGTCTGACAATGTTAGACAATACAGTGTATTTATGACAGCAAGACTTTTGTGTCTGACAATGTTATATAATACAGTGTATTTATGACAGCATGACTTGTGTTTATAACAATGTTAAATATTACAGTGTATTTATGACACCATGACTTTTGTGTCTGACAATGCTAGACATTACAGTCTGACAATGTTAGATAATACAGTGTATTTATGACAGCAAGCCTTTTGTGTCTGACAATGTTAGACAATACAGTGTATTTATGACAGCATGACTTTTGTGTCTGACAATGGTAGATATTACAGTGTATTTATGACAACATGACTTGTGTTTATAACAGTGTTAGATATTACAGTGTATTCATGGCAACATGACTTTTGTGTCTGACAATGTTAGATAATACAGTGTATTTATGACAGCATGACTTGTGTTTATAACAATGTTAGATATTACAGTGTATTTATGACAACATGGCTTTTGTGTCTGACAATGTTAGATATTACAGTGTATTAATGACAGCATGACTTTTGTGTCCGACAATGTTAGATATTACAGTGCATTTATAACAACATGACTTGTGTTTATAACAATGTTAGATATTACAATGTATTTATGACAACATGACTTTTGTGTCGGACAATGTTAGATATTACAGTGTATTTATGACAACATGACTTTTGTGTCTAACAATGTTAGATATTACTGTGTATTTATGACAACATGACTTTTGTGTCCGACAATGTAAGATATTACATTGTATTTATAACAACATGACTTGTGTTTATAACAGTGTTAGATATTACAGTGTATTTATGGCAACATGACTTTTGTGTCTGTCAATGTTAGATATTACAGTGTATTTATGACAACATGACTTTTGTGTCCGACAATGTTAGATATTACAGTGCATTTATAACAACATGACTTGTGTTTATAACAATGTTAGATATTACAGTGTATTTATGACAACACGGCTTTTGTGTCTGACAATGTTAGATAGTACAGTGTATTTATGACAACATGACTTTTGTGTCTGACAATGTTAGATATTACAGTGTATTTATGGCAACATGACTTTTGTGTCTGACAATGTTAGATATTACAGTTTATTTATGACAACATGACTTTTTTGTCTGACAATGTGAGATATTACAGTGTATTTATGACAACATGACTTTTGTGTCTGACAATGTTAGATATTACAGTGTATTAATGACAGCATGACTTTTGTGTCCGACAATGTTAGATATTACAGTGTATTTGTGGCAACATGACTTTTGTGTCTGTCAATGTTAGATATTACAGTGTATTTATGACAACATGACTTTTGTGTCCGACAATGTTAGATATTACAGTGTATTTATAACAACATGACTTGTGTTTATAACAATGTTATATATTACAGTGTATTTATGACAACATGACTTTTGTGTCTGACAATGTTCGATATTACAGTGTATTTATGACAACAGGACTTTTGTGTCTGACAATGTTAGACATAACCGTGTATTTATGACAACAGGACTTTTGTGTCTGACAATGTTCGATATTACAGTGTATTTGTGGCACCATGACTTTTGTGTCTGACAATGTTAGATATTACAGTGTATTTATGACAGCATGACTTTTGTGTCCGACAATGTTAGATATTACAGTGTATTTGTGGCAACATGACTTTTGTGTCTGATTATGTTAGATATTATAGTGTATTTATGACAACATGACTTGTGATTATAACAATGTTAGATATTACAGTGTATTTATGACAACATGACTTTTGTGTCTGTCAATGTTAGATATTACAGTTTATTTATGACAACATGACTTTTGAGTCTGACAATGCTAGACATTACAGTGTAGTTATGACAGCATGACTTTTGAGTCTGACAATGCTAGACATTACAGGGTATTTATGACAGCATGACTTTTGTGTCTGACAATGTTATATATTACATTGTATTTATGACAACATGGCTTTTGTGTCTGACAATGCTAGACATTACAGGGTATTTATGACAGCATGACTTTTGTGTCTGACAATGTTAGATATTACAGTGTATTTATGACAACATGACATTTTTGTCTGACAATGTTAGACATTACAGTGTATTTATGTGACAACATGACTTCTGTGTAATACTATGTTAGCTACGCCACAAACTTAATACGTAAGTCTAACTCTTTCCGTTAGCTATTAGTCTGGGAAAACAGTTAAAGTATTGTTCCATAACTAACAAAAAGGTTTATAAGTCTCACAATGCATGAAATGAGTGTCGCATAAATGACACTATATTAGACTACTTTATACGGTAAACCAGCAGCATAGTTCATAGTTATAATGATACCAAGATACACATATTGTTAATGTATTATAGTAAAAAGAAATAGAAAAGATTAGTTAGAGCAAAGTTTGGACTGTGTCAAATCCATTCAATGGTAGGTAATACGTACAGTACTAGAATAACTAAACGGCTTTAACATATACAATGACGACCACTGTGATGATGATGATGATGATGATGATGATGATGTTGATGATGATGATGATTCGCTACTGAGGACTGCTAAAAGGGGAACACGGTAAAAGGAAGAGAGATTGAACTCTAAACCTGTGTATAACAATATTCATACGAATTCTAATGATTTGATAACAGAGAAGATATTTCCTGGCAAACACATTAGAGACCGACTATCTGAAGTACCATGAGAGATTATCTAACATTATAAGGAGAAATTATCTGATGATTCGAGGAATAGGCCTACAGTTGGAGGGAGATCTTGGTGGAGTTCCTCTGGCCGGTTGAACGTATAACTTTGTGCTATCCATCGGATCACTACGACGGTCGTGTACTGCTGAGTTTTTGTATCTAGGTAGACTATCTGACTGGGTAGCCTTGTACACATTTGGGGCACTGCAACTCGGCTTCATATAAAGCTGGCTGTCAATACGTCCTCCGAATCCGCTTATATTATTCGGTACGTTAAGACGAATAGCGGAATTGCTTTTCTTCATTTCCTCTTTTTTCCGTCGTCTTGTTTCCCCCTGTACGACAATTACCCGATACATCAGTAATACTATGACCAGTGAGTTTTTGGACGTGAAAAACATGTTAGTATAGCTAATCACGCCATATTTAAATATCAACAACAGTCGTATAACCAAGAACGGGCAGTCTTGCATCAGAATTGACGTCACAATGCCATATATCTCTGGATTACAGCACCCCACTTGATCTTCTTCCGAGTGACTGGCTGATGGCACCCCGGAATGGTCACGGCGCGCGCGTGTTGCGGTCAGTACCAATGTAAACTGAAGCAGACTTAATGTCCATATCCCCAGTATGATGTAACACAGCAAACGATTGTACATGACCTGTAATGAAAACAGCTTGTGTTAGTTTCTGTTATTGTGTACTCACCAACAGCATCCACATATTCCACACGGCTAGTTAATCTTAAGGTACTCTTTAGTACAGACAATGTATCCTACAAAAGATCACCTCAACAAGTTATACAGTACAACCTGTCTAAACCGGATGTCACAAGGACCAAACTATTTGGCCGGTTTCCACGGGTGTCCGTTTTATACAGGGTCGGCATGTCATTTTTTGAAAATACAAAAATGTAGTGTGTTGCATACGATCAGTAGACAAGTGTGTCTACATAAACAACAGAGAAAAGAATCAATTACAACGTTTAATTCTTTACAAAATATACAGTATATAATACAAATGAAGACCGACCCGACATTGGGTAGCGTTTTTTTGTTTAGGATGTGTTTTTCTTTAGATTCAAGCCGGCCGAGAAAAATTTAAGGACCGGAATAAACAGGATGTTTCTACATGGATTACTATGCAAACTTTTGTAAAACAACGCAAAGTTTCGGAATGACAGGGTCCGGTTTATGCAGGGTTTAAGTTCTATGATTATATAGGGAATATGCCGGGACCACAAACCAAAACCGGTTTAGACAGGGACCAGTTAAGACAGGCTGTACTGTATATAGCATGTCATACATGTACATACAGGGTAGAACGTAACCTTTCAAGTAAGATGTTATTGCGTACCGTAGAAACGTCCATTGACTACAAGAGGTATCCATAACGTAAACGTTGCGCAGTAGTCTCCCCTTGGTATACTTAGATATGGTTAGTATACCTAGATAGGAGGAGGGGTCGATATGTACTACCTTGTATACTAAGATATGGTTAGTATACCTAGATAGGAGGAGGGGTCGATAGGTACTACCCGGTATACTTAGATATGGTTAATATACCAAGATAGGAGGAGGGGTCGATATGTACTACCCGAGATACTTAGATATGGTTAGTATACCTAGATAGGAGGAGGTGTCGATATGTACTACCTGGTATACTTAGATATGGTAAGTATACCTAGATAGGAGGATGGGTCGATATGTACTACCCGGTATACTTAGATATGGGTAGTATACCAAGATAGGAGGAGGGGTCGATATGTACTACCTGGTTTATTTAGATATGGTTAATAAACCAAGATAGGAGGAGGGGGGCGATATGTACTACCTGGTATACTTAGATATGGTAAGTATACCTTGATAGGAGGATGGGTCGATATGTACTACCCGGTATACTTAGATATGGGTAGTATACCAAGATAGGAGGAGGGGTCGATATGCACTACCCGGTATACTTTGATATGGTTAGTATACCAAGATAGGAGGAGGGGGCGATATGTACTACCTGGTATACTTAGATATGGTTAGCATACCTAGATTGGAGGAGGGGTCGATATGTACTACCCGGTATACTTAGATATGGTTAATATACCAAGATAGGAGGAGGGGTCGATATGTACTACCCGGTATACTTTGATATGGTTAGTATACCAAGATAGGAGGAGGGGGGGATATGTACTACCTGGTTTACTTAGATATGGTTAATAAACCAAGATAGGAGGAGGGGGTCGATATGGACTACCTGGTATACTTAGATATGGTTAATATACCAAGATAGGAGGAGGGGTCGATATGTACTACCTGGTTTATTTAGATATGGTTAATAAACCAAGATAGGAGGAGGGGGTCGATATGTACTACCTGGTATATTTAGATATGGTTAGTATACCAAGATAGGAGGAGGGGGGGATATGTACTACCTGGTTTACTTAGATATGGTTAATAAACCAAGATAGTAGGAGGGGGTCGATATGTACTACCTGGTATACTTAGATATGGTAAGTATACCTTGATAGGAGGATGGGTCGATATGTACTACCCGGTATACTTAGATATGGTTAGTATACCTAGAGTGGAGGAGGGGTCGATATGTACTACCTGGTATACTTAGATATGGTAAGTATACCTTGATAGGAGGATGGGTCGATATGTACTACCCGGTATACTTAGATATGGGTAGTATACCAAGATAGGAGGAGGGGTCGATATGTACTACCCGGTATACTTTGATATGGTTAGTATACCAAGATAGGAGGAGGGGTGGATATGTACTACCTGGTTTACTTAGATATGGTTAATAAACCAAGATAGGAGGAGGGGGTCGATATGTACTACCTGGTATACTTAGATATGGTTAATATACCAAGATAGGAGGAGGGGGTCGATATGTACTACCTGGTATATTTAGATATGGTTAGTATACCAAGATAGGAGGAGGGGTCGATATGTACTACCTGGTTTATTTAGATATGGTTAGTATACCAAGATTGGAGGAGGGGTCGATATGTACTACCTGGTATACTTAGATATGGTTAGTATACCTAGATAGGAGGAGGGGTCGATATGTACTACCTGGTATA